>NW_027043344.1:0-154051 GCF_036013475.1 Columba livia | reverse complement strand
GCTTTCTTTGGGCTTTCTGTGGGCTTTCTTTGGGCTTTCCTTGGGCTTTCTTTGGGCTTTCTTTGGGTTTTCTTTCCCCTTTCTTTCCACTTTCTTTGGGCTTTCTTTTTGCTTTCTTTCGGCTTTCTTTCCCCTTTCTTTGGGCTTTCTTTCCCCTTTCTTTGGGCTTTCTTTCCCCTTTCTTTGGCTTTCTTTCCCCTTTCTTTGGGCTGTCATTCCCCTTTCTTTGGGCTTTCTTTCCACTTTCTTTGGGCTTCTTTCCCCTTTCTTTGGCCTTTCCTTGGGCTTTCTTTGGGCTTTCTTTGGGCTTTCTTTGGGCTTTCTGTGGGCTTTCTTTGTGCTTTCCTTGGGCTTTCTTTGGGCTGTCTTTGGGCTATCTTTGGGCTTTCTTTGGGCTTTCTGTGGCTTTCTTTGGGCTTTCCTTGGCCTTTCTTTGGGCTTTCTTTGGGTTTTCTTTCCCCTTTCTTTCCACTTTCTTTGGGATTTCTTTGGGCTGTCTTTCCCCTTTCTTTGGGTTTTCTTTGCGCTTTCTTTCCCCTTTCTTTGGGCTTTCTTTGGGCTTTCTGTCCCCTTTGTTTGGGGTTTCTTTGGGCTTTCTTTGGGCTTTCTTTCCCCTTTCTTTGGCCTTTCTTTGGGCCTTCTTTGGGCTTTCTTCCCTCTTTCTTTGGCTTTTCTTTCCCCTTTCTTTGGGCTTTATTTCCCCTTTCTTTGGGCTTTCTTTCCCCTTTCCTTGGGCTTTCTTTCCCCTTTCTTTGGGATTTCTTTCCCCTTTCTTTGGGGTTTCTTTGGTCTTTCTTTCCCCTTTCTTTGGGGTTTCTTTGGGCTTTCTTTCCCCTTTCTTTGGGCTTTCTTTGGGCTTTCTTTCCCCTTTCTTTCCCCTTTCTGTGGGCTTTCTTTCCCCTTTCTTTCCCCTTTCTTTCGGCTTTGTTTCCCCTTTCTTTGGGCTTTCTTTCCCCTTTCTTTGGGCTTTCTTTGGGCTTTCTTTCCCCTTTCTTTGGGCTTTCTTTTGGGCTTTCTTTCCCCTTTCTTTGGGCTTTCTTTGGGCTTTCTTTCCCCTATCTTTGGGCTTTCTTTCCCCTTTCTTTCCCCTTTCTTTGGGCTTTCTTTGGGCTTTCTTTGGCTTTCTTTCCCCTTTCTTTGGACTTTCTTTGGGCTTTCTTTCCCCTTTCTTTGGGCTTTCTTTCCCTTTCTGTCGGCTTTCTTTGGGCTTTCTTCGGGCTTTCTTTGGTCTTTCTTTGGGCTTTCTTTCCCCTTTCTTTGGGCTTTCTTTCCCCTTTCTTTGGGCTGTCATTCCCCTTTCTTTGGGCTTTCTTTCCCCTTTCTTTGGGCTTTCCTTGGGCTTTCTTTGGGCTTTCTTTCGGCTTTCTTTCCCCTTTCTTTCCACCTTCTTTGGGCTTTCTTTGGGCTTTCTTTGGGCTTTCTTTCCCCTTTCTTGGGGCTTTCTTGCCCCTTTCTTTGGGCTTTCTTTCCCCTTTCTTTCCCCTTTCTTTCCCCTTTCTTTGGGCTTTCTTTGGGCTTTCTTTGGGCTTTCTTTCCCCTTTCTTTGGGCTTTCTTTCCCCTTTCTTTGGGCTTTCTTTCCCCTTTCTTTGGGCTTTCTTTGGGCTGTCTTTCCCCTTTCTTTGGGCTTTCTTTGCGCTTTCTTTCCCCTTTCTTTGGGCTTTCTTTTGGCTTTCTTTCCCCTTTCTTTGGGCTTTCTTTGGGCTTTCTTTGGGCTTTCTTTCCCCTTTCTTTGGCCTTTCTTTGGGCTTTCTTTGGGCTTTCTTCCCTCTTTCTTTGGGCTTTCTTTCCCCTTCTTTGGGCTTTATTTCCCCTTTCTTTGCCCTTTCTTTCCCGTTTCCTTGGGCTTTCTTTCCCCTTTCTTTGGCTTTCTTTCCCCTTTCTTTGGGGTTTCTTTGGGCTTTCTTTCCACTTTCGTTGGGGTTTCTTTGGGCTTTCTTTCCCCTTTCTTTGGGCTTTCTTTGGGCTTTCTTTCCCCTTTCTTTCCCCTTTCTGTGGGCTTTCTTTCCCCTTTCTTTCCCCTTTCTTTGGGCTTTGTTTCCCCTTTCTTTGGGCTTTCTTCCCCCTTTTCTTTGGGCTTTCTTTCCCCTTTCTTTGGACTTTCTTTGGGCTTTCTTTCCCCTTTCTTTGGGCTTTCTTTCCCCTTTCTTTCCCCTTTCTTTGGGCTTTCTTTGGGCTTTCTTTGGGCTTTCTTTGGGCTTTCTTTGGGCTTTCTTTCCCCTTTCTTGGGCTTTCTTTCCCTTTGTTGGGCTTTCCTTGGGCTTTCTTTGGGCTTTCTTTCCCCTTATTTTCCCCTTTCTGTGGGCTTTCTTTGGGCTTTCTTTGGGCTTTCTTTGGGCTTTCTTTGGGCTTTCTTTCCCCTTTCTTTTGGCTTTCTTTCCCCTTTCTTTCCCCTTTCTTTGGGCTTTCTTTGGGCTTTCTTTCCCCTTTCTTTGGGCTTTCTTTGGGGTTTCTTTCCCCTTTCTTTGGGCTTTCTTCACCTTTCTTTCCCCTTTCTTTGGGCTTTCTTTGGGCTTTCTTTGGGCTTTCTTTGGGCTTTCTTTGGGCTTTCTTTCCCCTTTCTTTGGGCTTTCTTTCCCCTTTCTTTGGGCTTTCTTTCCCCTTTCTTTGGGCTTTCTTTCCCTTTCTTTGGGCTTTCTTTGGGCTTTCTTTGGGATTTCTTTGGGCTTTCTTTGGGCTTTATTTTCCCTTTCTTTGGGATTTCTTTCCCCTTTCTGTGGGCTTTCTTTGGGCTTTCTTTGGGCCTTCTTTGGGCTTTCTTTCCCCTTTTTTGGGCTTTCTTTCCCCTTTCTTTGGGCTTTCCTTGGGCTTTCTTTGGGCTTTCTTTGGATTTCTTTCCCCTTTCTTTCTACTTTCTTTGGGCTTTCTTTGGGCTTTCTTTGGGCTTTCTTTCCCCTTTCTTTGGGCTTTCTTTGGGCTTTCTTTCCCCTTTCTTTCCACTTTCCGTGGGCTTTCTTTCCCCTTTCTTTCCCCTTTCTTTGGGCTTTGTTTCCCCTTTCTTTGGGCTTTCTTTCCCCTTTCTTTGGCTTTCTTTGGGCTTTCTTTCCCCTTTCTTTGGGCTTTCTTTGGGCTTTCTTTCCCCTTTCTTTGGGCTTTCTTTCCCCTTTCTTTGGGCTTTCTTTGGGCTTTCTTTGGGCTTTCTTTGGTCTTTCTTTGGGCTTTCTTTGGGCTTTCTTTCCCCTTTCTTTGGGCTTTCTTTCCACTTTCTGTGGGCTTTCTTTGGGCCTTTCTTTGGGCTTTCTTTCCCCTTTCTTTGGGCTTTCTTTCCCCTTTCTATGGGCTGTCATTCCCCTTTCTTTGGGCTTTCTTTCCCCTTTCTTTGGGCTTTCCTTGGGCTTTCTTTGGGCTTTCTTTGGGCTTTCTTTCCCCTTTCTTTCCACTTTCTTTGGGCTTTCTTTGTGCTTTCTTTCGGCTTTCTTTCTTTCCACTTTCTTTGGCTTTCTTTGTGCTTTCTTTCGGCTTTCTTTCCCCTTTCTTTGGGCTTTCTTTCCCCTTTCTTTGGGCTTTCTTTCCCCTTGCGTTGGGCTGTCATTCCCCTTTCTTTGGGCTTTCTTTCCCCTTTCTTTGGGCTTTCTTTCCCCTTTCTTTGGCCTTTCTTTGGGCTTTCTTTGGCTTCTTTGGCTTTCTTGGGCTTTCTGTGGGCTTTCTTTGGGCTTTCCTTGGGCTTTCTTTGGGCTTTCTTTGGGTTTTCTTTCCCCTTCCTTTCCACTTTCTTTGGGCTTTCTTTGGGCTTTCTTTGGGCTTTCTTTCCCCTTTCTTTGGGCTTTCTTTCCCCTTTCTTTGGGCTTTCTTTCCCCTTTCTTTCCCCTTTCTTTGGGCTTTCTTTGGGCTTTCTTTGGGCTTTCTTTGGGCTTTCTTTGGGCTTTCTTTCCCTTTCTTTGGGCTTTCTTTCCCCTTTCTGTGGGCTTTCTTTGGCTTTCTCTGGCTTTCTGTGGGCTTTCTTTGGGCAGTCATTCCCCTTTCTTAGGGCTTTCTTTCCCCTTTCTTTGGGCTTTCCTTGGGCTTTCTTTGGGCTTTCTTTGGGCTTTCTTTGGGCTTTCTGTGGGCTTTCTTTGGGCTTTCCTTGGGCTTTCTTTGGGCTTTCTTTGGGTTTTCTTTCCCCTTTCTTTCCACTTTCTTTGGGCTTTCTTTTTGCTTTCTTTCGGCTTTCTTTCCCCTTTCTTTGGGCTTTCTTTCCCCTTTCTTTGGGCTTTCTTTCCCCTTTCTTTGGGCTTTCTTTCCCCTTTCTTTGGGCTGTCATTCCCCTTTCTTTGGGCTTTCTTTCCACTTTCTTTGGGCTTTCTTTCCCCTTTCTTTGGCCTTTCCTTGGGCTTTCTTTGGGCTTTCTTTGGGCTTTCTTTGGGCTTTCTGTGGGCTTTCTTTGGGCTTTCCTTGGGCTTTCTTTGGGCTGTCTTTGGGCTATCTTTGGGCTTTCTTTGGGCTTTCTGTGGGCTTTCTTTGGGCTTTCCTTGGCCTTTCTTTGGGCTTTCTTTGGGTTTTCTTTCCCCTTTCTTTCCACTTTCTTTGGGATTTCTTTGGGCTGTCTTTCCCTTTCTTTGGGTTTTTCTTTGCGCTTTCTTTCCCCTTTCTTTGGGCTTTCTTTGGGCTTTCTGTCCCCTTTGTTTGGGGTTTCTTTGGGCTTTCTTTGGGCTTTCTTTCCCCTTTCTTTGGCCTTTCTTTGGGCCTTCTTTGGGCTTTCTTCCCTCTTTCTTTGGGTTTTCTTTCCCCTTTCTTTGGGCTTTATTTCCCCTTTCTTTGGGCTTTCTTTCCCCTTTCCTTGGGCTTTCTTTCCCCTTTCTTTGGGCTTTCTTTCCCCTTTCTTTGGGGTTTCTTTGGTCTTTCTTTCCCCTTTCTTTGGGGTTTCTTTGGGCTTTCTTTCCCCTTTCTTTGGGCTTTCTTTGGGCTTTCTTTCCCCTTTCTTTCCACTTTCTGTGGGCTTTCTTTCCCCTTTCTTTCCCCTTTCTTTGGGCTTTGTTTCCCCTTTCTTTGGGCTTTCTTTCCCCTTTCTTTGGCTTTCTTTGGGCTTTCTTTCCCCTTTCTTTGGGCTTTCTTTGGGCTTTCTTTCCCCTTTCTTTGGGCTTTCTTTGGGCTTTCTTTCCCCTATCTTTGGGCTTTCTTTCCCCTTTCTTTCCCCTTTCTTTGGGCTTTCTTTGGGCTTTCTTTGGGCTTTCTTTCCCTTTCTTTGGACTTTCTTTGGGCTTTCTTTCCCCTTTCTTTGGGCTTTCTTTCCCCTTTCTGTCGGCTTTCTTTGGGCTTTTCTTCGGGCTTTCTTTGGGCTTTCTTTGGGCTTTCTTTCCCCTTTCTTTGGGCTTTCTTTCCCCTTTCTTTGGGCTATCCTTGGTCTTTCTTTGGGCTTTCTTTCCCCTTTCTTTCCACTTTCTTTGGGCTTTCTTTGGGCTTTTTTTCCCCTTTCTTTGGGCTTTCTTTCCCCTTTCTTTGGGCTTTCTTTCCCCTTTCTTTGGGCTTTCTTTCCCCTTTCTTTGGGCTGTCATTCCCCTTTCTTTTGGCTTTCTTTCCCCTTTCTTTGGGCTTTCCTTGGGCTTTCTTTGGGCTTTCTTTCGGCTTTCTTTCCCCTTTCTTTCCACCTTCTTTGGGCTTTCTTTGGGCTTTCTTTGGGCTTTCTTTCCCCTTTCTTGGGCTTTCTTGCCCCTTTCTTTGGGCTTTCTTTCCCCTTTCTTTCCCCTTTCTTTCCCTTTCTTGGGCTTTCTTTGGGCTTTCTTTGGGCTTTCTTTCCCCTTTCTTGGGCTTTCTTTCCCCTTTCTTTGGGCTTTCCTTTCCCCTTTCTTTGGGCTTTCTTTCCCCTTTCTTTGGGCTTTCTTTGGGCTGTCTTTCCCCTTTCTTTGGGCTTTCTTTGCGCTTTCTTTCCCCTTTCTTTGGGCTTTCTTTTGGCTTTCTTTCCCCTTTCTTTGGGCTTTCTTTGGGCTTTCTTTGGGCTTTCTTTCCCCTTTCTTTGGCCTTTCTTTGGGCTTTCTTTGGGCTTTCTTCCCTCTTTCTTTGGGCTTTCTTTCCCCTTTCTTTGGGCTTTATTTCCCCTTTCTTTGCCCTTTCTTTCCCGTTTCCTTGGGCTTTCTTTCCCCTTTCTTTGGGCTTTCTTTCCCCTTTCTTTGGGGTTTCTTTGGGCTTTCTTTCCACTTTCGTTGGGGTTTCTTTGGGCTTTCTTTCCCCTTTCTTTGGGCTTTCTTTGGGCTTTCTTTCCCCTTTCTTTCCCCTTTCTGTGGGCTTTCTTTCCCCTTTCTTTCCCCTTTCTTTGGGCTTTGTTTCCCCTTTCTTTGGGCTTTCTTCCCCCTTTCTTTGGGCTTTCTTTGGGCTTTCTTTCCCCTTTCTTTGGGCTTTCTTTGGGCTTTCTTTCCCCTTTCTTTGGGCTTTCTTTCCCCTTTCTTTCCCCTTCTTTGGGCTTTCTTTGGGCTTTCTTTGGCTTTCTTTCCCCTTTCTTTGGGCTTTCTTTCCCCTTTCTTTGGGCTTTCCTTGGGCTTTCTTTGGGCTTTCTTTCCCCTTATTTTCCCCTTTCTGTGGGCTTTCTTTGGGCTTTCTTTGGGCTTTCTTTGGCTTTCTTTGGGCTTTCTTTTGGCTTTCTTTTGGCTTTCTTTCCCCTTTCTTTCCCCTTTCTTTGGGCTTTCTTTGGGCTTTCTTTCCCCTTTCTTTGGGCTTTCTTTGGGGTTTCTTTCCCCTTTCTTTGGGCTTTATTTCACCTTTCTTTCCCCTTTCTTTGGGCTTTCTTTGGGCTTTCTTTGGGCTTTCTTTGGGCTTTCTTTGGGCTTTCTTTGGGCTTTCTTTCCCCTTTCTTTGGGCTTTCTTTCCCCTTTCTTTGGGCTTTCTTTCCCCTTTCTTTGGGCTTTCTTTCCCCTTTCTTTGTGCTTTCTTTCCCCTTTCTTTGGGCTTTCTTTGGGCTTTCTTTGGGATTTCTTTGGGCTTTCTTTGGGCTTTATTTTCCCTTTCTTTGGGATTTCTTTCCCCTTTCTGTGGGCTTTCTTTGGGCTTTCTTTGGGCCTTCTTTGGGCTTTCTTTCCCCTTTTTTGGGCTTTCTTTCCCCTTTCTTTGGGCTTTCCTTGGGCTTTCTTTGGGCTTTCTTTGGGATTTCTTTCCCTTTCTTTCTACTTTCTTTGGGCTTTCTTTGGGCTTTCTTTGGGCTTTCTTTCCCCTTTCTTTGGGCTTTCTTTGGGCTTTCTTTCCCCTTTCTTTCCACTTTCCGTGGGCTTTCTTTCCCCTTTCTTTCCCCTTTCTTTGGGCTTTGTTTCCCCTTTCTTTGGCTTTCTTTCCCCTTTCTTTGGGCTTTCTTTGGGCTTTCTTTCCCCTTTCTTTGGGCTTTCTTTGGGCTTTCTTTCCCCTTTCTTTGGGCTTTCTTTCCCCTTTCTTTGGGCTTTCTTTGGGCTTTCTTTGGGCTTTCTTTGGGCTTTCTTTGGGCTTTCTTTCCCCTTTCTTTGGGCTTTCTTTCCCCTTTCTGTGGGCTTTCTTTGGGCTTTCTTTGGGCTTTCTTTCCCCTTTCTTTGGGCTTTCTTTCCCCTTTCTATGGGCTGTCATTCCCCTTTCTTTGGGCTTTCTTTCCCCTTTCTTTGGGCTTTCCTTGGGCTTTCTTTGGGCTTTCTTTCCCCTTTCTTTCCACTTTCTTTGGGCTTTCTTTGTGCTTTCTTTCGGCTTTCTTTCCCCTTTCTTTGGGCTTTCTTTCCCCTTTCTTTGGGCTTTCTTTCCCCTTTCTTTGGGCTTTCTTTCCCCTTGCGTTGGGCTGTCATTCCCCTTTCTTTGGGCTTTCTTTCCCCTTTCTTTGGGCTTTCTTTCCCCTTTCTTTGGCCTTTCTTTGGGCTTTCTTTGGGCTTTCTTTGGGCTTTCTTTGGGCTTTCTGTGGGCTTTCTTTGGGCTTTCCTTGGGCTTTCTTTGGGCTTTCTTTGGGTTTTCTTTCCCCTTTCTTTCCACTTTCTTTGGGCTTTCTTTGGGCTTTCTTTGGGCTTTCTTTCCCCTTTCTTTGGGCTTTCTTTCCCCTTTCTTTGGGCTTTCTTTCCCCTTTCTTTCCCCTTTCTTTGGCTTTCTTTGGGCTTTCTTTGGGCTTTCTTTGGGCTTTCTTTGGGCTTTCTTTCCCCTTTCTTTGGGCTTTCTTTCCCTTTCTGTGGGCTTTCTTTGGGCTTTCTCTGGGCTTTCTGTGGGCTTTCTTTGGGCAGTCATTCCCCTTTCTTAGGGCTTTCTTTCCCCTTTCTTTGGGCTTTCCTTGGGCTTTCTTTGGGCTTTCTTTGGGCTTTCTTTGGGCTTTCTTTGGGCTTTCTGTGGGCTTTCTTTGGGCTTTCCTTGGGCTTTCTTTGGGCTTTCTTTGGGTTTTCTTTCCCCTTTCTTTCCACTTTCTTTGGGCTTTCGTTTTGCTTTCTTTCGGCTTTCTTTCCCCCTTTCTTTGGGCTTTCTTTCCCTTTCTTTGGGCTTTCTTTCCCCTTTCTTTGGGCTTTCTTTCCCCTTTCTTTGGGCTGTCATTCCCCTTTCTTTGGGCTTTCTTTCCACTTTCTTTGGGCTTTCTTTCCCCTTTCTTTGGCCTTTCTTTGGGCTTTCTTTGGCTTTCTTTGGGCTTTCTTTGGGCTTTCTGTGGGCTTTCTTTGGGCTTTCCTTGGGCTTTCTTTGGGCTGTCTTTGGGCTATCTTTGGGCTTTCTTTGGGCTTTCTGTGGGCTTTCTTTGGGCTTTCCTTGGCCTTTCTTTGGGCTTTCTTTTGGGTTTTCTTTCCCCTTTCTTTCCACTTTCTTTGGGCTTTCTTTGGGCTGTCTTTCCCCTTTCTTTGGGTTTTCTTTGCGCTTTCTTTCCCCTTTCTTTGGGCTTTCTTTGGGCTTTCTGTCCCCTTTGTTTGGGGTTTCTTTGGGCTTTCTTTGGGCTTTCTTTCCCCTTTCTTTGGCCTTTCTTTGGGCCTTCTTTGGGCTTTCTTCCCTCTTTCTTTGGGTTTTCTTTCCCCTTTCTTTGGGCTTTATTTCCCCTTTCTTTGGGCTTTCTTTCCCTTTCCTTGGGCTTTCTTTCCCTTTCTTTGGGCTTTCTTTCCCTTTCTTTGGGGTTTCTTTGGTCTTTCTTTCCCCTTTCTTTGGGGTTTCTTTGGGCTTTCTTTCCCCTTTCTTTGGGCTTTCTTTGGGCTTTCTTTCCCCTTTCTTTCCCCTTTCTGTGGGCTTTCTTCCCCTTTCTTTCCCCTTTCTTTGGGCTTTGTTTCCCCTTTCTTTGGGCTTTCTTTCCCCTTTCTTTGGGCTTTCTTTGGGCTTTCTTTCCCCTTTCTTTGGGCTTTCTTTGGGCTTTCTTTCCCCTTTCTTTGGGCTTTCTTTGGGCTTTCTTTCCCCTATCTTTGGCTTTCTTTCCCCTTTCTTTCCCCTTTCTTTGGGCTTTCTTTGGGCTTTCTTTGGGCTTTCTTTCCCCTTTCTTTGGACTTTCTTTGGGCTTTCTTTCCCCTTTCTTTGGGCTTTCTTTCCCCTTTCTGTCGCTTTCTTTGGGCTTTCTTCGGGCTTTCTTTGGGCTTTCTTTGGGCTTTCTTTCCCCTTCTTTGGGCTTTCTTTCCCCTTTCTTTGGGCTATCCTTGGTCTTTCTTTGGCTTTCTTTGGGCTTTCTTTCCCCTTTCTTTCCACTTTCTTTGGGCTTTCTTTGGGCTTTTTTTCCCCTTTCTTTGGGCTTTCTTTCCCCTTTCTTTGGGCTTTCTTTCCCCTTTCTTTGGGCTTTCTTTCCCCTGTCTTTGGGCTGTCATTCCCTTTCTTTGGGCTTTCTTTCCCTTTCTTTGGGCTTTCCTTGGGCTTTCTTTGGGCTTTCTTTCGGCTTTCTTTCCCTTTCTTTCCACCTTCTTTGGGCTTTCTTTGGGCTTTCTTTGGGCTTTCTTTCCCTTTCTTGGGCTTTCTTGCCCCTTTCTTTGGGCTTTCTTCCCCTTTCTTTCCCTTTCTTTCCCCTTTCTTTGGGCTTTCTTTGGGCTTTCTTTGGGCTTTCTTTCCCCTTTCTTTGGGCTTTCTTTCCCTTTCTGTGGGCTTTCTTTGGGCTTTCTTTGGGCTTTCTTTGGGCTTTCTTTGGGCCTTCTTTGGGCTTTCTTTCCCCTTTCTTTCCACTTTCTTTGGGCTTCTTTGGGCTTTCTTTGGGCTTTCTTTCCCCTTTCTTTGGGCTTTCTTTCCCCTTTCTTTGGGCTTTCTTTCCCCTTTCTTTGGGCCGTCATTCCTCTTTCTTTGGGCTTTCTTTCCACTTTCTTTGGGCTTTCCTTGGGCTTTCTTTGGGCTTTCTTTGGGCTCTATTTCCCCTTTCTTTGGGGTTTCTTTGGGCTTTCTTTCCCCTTTCTTTCCCCTTTCTGTGGGCTTTCTTTCCCCTTTCTTTGGGCTTTCTTTCCCCTTTCTTTGGGCTGTCATTCCCCTTTCTTTGGGCTTTCTTTCCCCTTTCTTTGGGCTTTCTTTCCCCTTTCTTTGGCCTTTCTTTGGGCTTTCTTTGGGCTTTCTTTGGCCTTTCCCCTTTCTTTGGGCTTTCTGTGGGCTTTCTTTGGGCTTTCTTTGGGCTTTCTTTGGGCTTTCTTTGGGTTTTCTTTCCCCTTTCTTTCCAATTTCTTTGGGCTTTCTTTGCGCTTTCTTTGGGCTTTCTTTCCCCTTTCTTTGGGCTTTCTTTCCCCTTCTTTGGGCTTTCTTTCCCTTTCTTTGGCTTTCTTTCCCCCTTTCTTTGGGCTGTCATTCCCCTTTCTTTGGGCTTTCTTTCCCCTTTCTTTGGGCTTTCTTTCCCTTTTCTTTGGGCTTTCTTGGGCTTTCTTTGGGCTTTCTCTGGGCTTTCTTTCCCCTTTATTTGGGCTTTCTTTCCCCTTTCTTTGGGCTTTCTTTCCCCTTTCTTTGGATTTCTTTCCCCTTTCTTTAGGCTTTTTTTCCCCTTTCTTTGGGCTTTCTTTGAGCTTTTTTTCCCCTTTCTTGGGCTTCCTTTCCCCTTTCTTTGGGCTTTCTTTGGGCTGTCTTTCCCCTTTCTTTGGGCTTTCTTTCCCCTTTCTTTGGTCTTTCTTTCCCCTTTCTTTGGGCTTTCTTTGCGCTTTCTTTCCCCTTTCTTTGGGCTTTCTTTGGGCTTTCTTTCCCCTTTCTTTGGGGTTTCTTTGGGCTTTCTTTGGGCTTTCTTTCCCCTTTCTTTGGCCTTTCTTTGGGCTTTCTTTGGGCTTTCTTATCCCTTTCTTTGGGCTTTCTTTCCCTTTCTTTGGGCTTTATTTCCCCTTTCTTTGGGCTTTCTTTCCCCTTTCCTTGGGCTGTCATTCCCCCTTTCTTTGGGCTTTCTTTCTTCTTTCTTTGGGCTGTCATTCCCCTTTCTTTGGGCTTTCTTTGGGCTTTCTTTCCCCTTTCTTTGGGGTTTCTTTGGGCTTTTTTTGGGCTTTCTTTCCCCTTTCTTTGGCCTTTCTTTGGGCTTTCCTTGGGCTTTCTTTGGGCTTTCTTTGCGCTTTCTTTCCCCTTTCTTTCCACTTTCTTTGGGCTTTCTTTGGGCTTTCTTTCCCCTTTCTTTGGGCTTTCTTTCCCTTTCTTTGGGCTTTCTTTCCCCTTTCTTTGGGCTTCTTTCCCCTTTCTTTGGGCTTTCTTTCCCCTTTCTTTGGGCTTTCTTTCCCCTTTCTTTGGGCTTTCTTTCTTCTTCTTTGGGCTGTCATTCCCCTTTCATTGGGCTTTCTTTCCCCTTTCTTTGGTATTTCCTTGGGCTTTCTTTGGGCTTTCTTTTCCCTTTCTTTCCACTTTCTTTGGGCTTTCTTTGGGCTTTCTTTGGGCTTTCTTTCACCTTTCTTTGGGCTTTCTTTCCCCTTTCTTTGGGCTTTCTTTCCCTTTTTTTGGGCTTTCTTTCCCTTTCTTTGGGCTTTCTTTCTTCTTTCTTTGGGCTGTCATTCCCCTTTCTGTGGGCTTTCTTTCCCCTTTCTTTGGGATTTCCTTGGGCTTTCTTTGGGCTTTCTTTGGGCTTTCTTTCCCCTTTCTTTCCACACTCTTTGGGCTTTCTTTGGGCTTTCTTTGGGCTTTCTTTCCCTTTCTTTGGGCTTTCTTTCCCTTTCTTTGGGCTTTCTTTCCCCTTTCTTTGGGCTTTCTTTCCCCTTTCTTTGGGCTGTCATTCCCTTTCTTTGGGCTTTCTTTCCCCTTTCTTTGGCTTTCTTTCCCCTTTCTTTGGCCTTTCTTTGGGCTTTCTTTGGGCTTTCTTTGGGCTTTCTTTGGGCTTTCTGTGGGCTTTCTTTGGCTTTCTTTGGGCTTTCTTTGGGCTTTCTTTCCCCTTTCTTTGGGCTTTCTTTGGGCTTTCCTTACCCTTTCTTTGGTCTTTCTTTGGGCTTTCTTTGCGCTTTCTTTCCCCTTTCTTTGCGCTTTCTTTGGGCTTTCTTTCCCCTTTCTTTGGGCTTTCTTTCCCCTTTCTTTGGGCTTTCTTTGGGCTTTCTGTGGGCTTTCTTTGGGCTTTCTTTGGGTTTTCTTTGGGCTTTCTTTCCTCTTTCTTTGGGCTTACTGTGGTCTTTCTTTGGCTTCTTTGGGCTTTCTTTCCCCTTTCTTTAGGCTTTCTTTGGGCTTTCCTTACCCTTTCTTTGGTCTTTCTTTGGGCTTTCTTTGCGCTTTCTTTCCCCTTTCTTTGGGCTTTCTTTGGGCTTTCTTTCCCATTTCTTTGGGCTTTCTTTTCCTTTCTTTGGCTTTTTTTGGGCTTTCTGTGGGCTTTCTTTGGGCTTTGTTTGGGTTTTCTTTGGGCTTTCTTTCCTCTTTCTTTGGGCTTTCTTTCCTCTTTCTTTGGGCTTTCTTTGGCTTTCTTTCCCCTTTCTTTGGGCTTTCTTTGGGCTTTCTTTCCCCTTTCTTTAGGCTTTCTTTGGGCTTTCTTTCCCCTTTCTTTGGGTTTTCTTTGGGCTTTCTTTGGGATTTATTTCCCCTTTCTTTGGGCTTTCTTTCCCCTTTCTTTGGGCTTTCTTTGGGCTTTCTTTCCCCTTTCTTTGGGCTTTGTTTCCCCTTTCTTTGGGCTTTCTTTGGGCTTTCTTTCCCCTTTCTTTGGGCTTTCTTTGGGCTTTCTTTCCCATTTCTTTGGGCTTTCTTTCCCCTTTCTTTGGGCTTTCTTTGGGCTTTCTTTCCCCTTTCTTTGGGCTTGTTTCCCCTTTCTTTGGGCTTTCTTTGGGCTTTCTTTGGGCTTTCTTTGCGCTTTCTTTCCCCTTTCTTTGGGCTTTCTTTGGGCTTTCTTTGACCTTTCTTTGGCCTTTCTTTGGGCTTTCTTTGGGCTTTCTTACCCTTTCTTTGGGCTTTCTTTCCCCTTTCTTTGGGCTTTATTTCCCCTTTCTTTGGGCTTTCTTTCCCCTTTCCTTGGGCTGTCATTCCTCTTTCTTTGGCTTTCTTTCCCCTTTCTTTGGGCTTCCTTTCCCCTTTCTTTGGGCTTTCCTTGGGCTTTCTTTGGGCTTTCTTTGGGCTTTCTTTGGGCTTTCTTTGGGCTTTCTTTCCCCTTTCTTTGGGCTTTCTTTCCCCTTTCTTTGGGCTTTCTTTCCCATTTCTTTGGGCTTTCTTTCCCCTTTCTTTGGGCTGTCATTCCCCTATCTTTGGGCTTTCTTTCCCCTTCTTTGGGATTTCCTTGGGCTTTCTTTGGTCTTTCTTTCCCCTTTCTTTCCACTCTCTTTGGGCTTTCTTTGGGCTTTCTTTGGGCTTTCTTTTCCCTTTCTTTGGGCTTTCTTTCCCCTTTCTTTGGGCTGTAATTCCCATTTCTTTGGGCTTTCTTTCCCCTTTCTTTGGGCTTTCTTTCCCCTTTCTTTGGCCTTTCTTTGGGCTTTCTTTGGGCTTTCTTTGGCTTTCTTTGGGCTTTCTGTGGGCTTTCTTTGGGATTTCTTTGGGCTTTCTTTCCCCTTTCTTTGGGCTTTCTTTGGGCTTTCCTTACCCTTTCTTTGGGCTTTCTTTCCCTTTCTTTGGGCTTTCTTTTGGCTTTCTTTGGGCTTTCTGTGGGCTTTCTTGGGCTTTCTTTGGGTTTTCTTTGGGCTTTCTTTCCCCTTTCTTTGGCTTTCTTTCCCTTTCTTTGGGCTTTCTTTGGGCTTTCTTTCCCCTTTCTTTGGGCTTTCTTTGGGCTTTCTTTCCCCTTTCTTTAGGCTTTCTTTGGGCTTTCTTTCCCATTTCTTTGGGTTTTCTTTGGGCTTTCTTTGGGCTTTATTTCCCCTTTCTTTGGGCTTTCTTTCCCGTTTCTTTGGGCTTTCTTTGGGCTGTCTTTCCCCTTTCTTTGGGCTTTCTTTCCCCTTTCTTTGGGCTTTCTTTGGGCTTTCTTTCCACTTTCTTTGGGCTTTGTTTCCCCTTTCTTTGGGCTTTCTTTGGGCTTTCTTTCCCCATTCTTTGGGCTTTCTTTGGTTTTTCTTTTGGGGTTTCTTTGGGCTTTCTTTCCCCTTTCTTTGGGCTTTGTTTCCCCTTTCTTTGGGCTTTCTTTGGGCTTTCTTTCCCCTTTCTTTGGGCTTTCTTTCCCCTTTCTTTGGGCTGTCTTTCCCCTTTCTTTGGGCTTTCTTTCCCCTTTCTTTGGACTTTCTTTCCCCTTTCTTTGGGCTTTCTTTCCCCTTTCTTTGGGCTTTCTTTCCCCTTTCTTTGGGCTTTCTTTCCCCTTTCTTTGGGCTTTCTTTGAGCTTTCTTTCCCCTTTCTTTGGGCTTCCTTTCCCCTATCTTTGGGCTTTCTTTGGGCTTTCTTTCCCCTTTCTTTGGGCTTTCTTTCCCCTTTCTTTGGGCTTTTTTTGCGCTTTCTTTCCCCTTTCTTTGGGCTTTCTTTCCCCTTTCTTTGGGCTTTCTTTCCCCTTTCTTTGGCCTTTCTTTCCCCTTTCTTTGGGTTTTCTTTCCCCTTTCGTTGGGCTTTCTTTCCCCTTTCTTTGAACTTTCTTTCCCTTTTCTTTGGGCTTTCTTTCGGCTTTCTTTGGGCTTTCTTTGGGATTTCTCTGGGCTTTCTTTCCCCTTTCTTTGGGCTTTCTTTCCCCTCTCTTTGGGCTGTCTTTCCCCTTTCTTTGGGCTGTCTTTCCCCTTTCTGTGGGCTTTCTTTCCCCTTTCTTTGGGCTTTCTTTCCCTTTTCTTTGGACTTTCTTTGGGCTTTCTTTGGGCTCTCTCTGGGCTTTCTTTCCCCTTTCTTTGGGCTTTCTTTGGGCTTTCTTTCCCCTTTCTTTCCACTTTCTTTGGGCTTTCTTAGGGCTTTCTTTGGGTTTTCTTTCCCCTTTCTTAGGGCTTTCTTTGGGCTTTCTTTCCCCTTTCTTTGGGCTTTCTTTCCCCTTTCTTTGGGCTTTCTTTGGGCTTTCTTTGGGCTTTCATTCCCCTTTCTTTGGGCTTTCTTTGAGCTTTCTTTCCCCTTTCTTTGGGCTTTCTTTGGTCTTTCTTTCCCCTTTCTTTGGGCTTTCTTTGGGCTTTCTTTCCCCTTTCTTTGGGATTTCTATCCCCTTTCTTTGGGCTTTCTTTCCCCTTTCTTTGGGCTTTCTTTGGGCTTTCTTTCCCCTTTCTTTGGGCTTTCTTTCCCCTTTCTTTGGGCTTTCTTTCCCCTTTCTTTGTGCTTTGTTTCCCCTTTCTTTGGGCTTTCTTTCCCCTTTCTTTGGGCTTTCTTTGCGCTTTCTTTCCCCTTTCTTTGTGCTTTCTTTGGGCTTTCTTTGTGCTTTCTTTGGGCTTTCTTTCCCCTTTCTTTCCACTTTCTTTGGGCTTTCTTTCCCTTTTCTTTGGGCTTTCTTTCCCCTTTCTTTGGGCTTTCTTTGGGCTTTCTTTCCCCCTTCTTTGGGCTTTCTTTCCCCTTTCTTTGGGCTGTCTTTCCCCTTTCTTTGGGCTTTCTTTCCCCTTTCTTTGGGCTTTCTTTCCCCTTTCTTTGGGCTTTCTTTGAGCTTTCTTTCCCCTTTTTTTGGGCATTCTTTCCCCTTTCCTTGGGCTTTCTTTGGGCTTTCTTTCCCCTTTCTTTGGGCTTTCTTTGGGCTTTCTTTCCCCTTTCTTTGGGCTTTCTTTGGGCTTTCTTTCCCCTTTCTTTGGGCTTTGTTTCCCCTTCATTTGGGCTTTCTTTAGGCTTTCTTTAGGCTTTCTTTGGGCTTTCTTTGGGCTTTCTTTCCCTTTTCGTTGGGCTTTCTCTCCCCTTTCTTTGGGCTTTCTATCCCCTTTCTTTGGGCTTTTTTTCCCCTTTCTTTGGGCTTTCCTTGGGCTTTCTTTGGGCTTTCTTTGAGTTTTCTTTCCCCTTTCCTTCCACTTTCTTTGTCCTTTCTTTGGGCTTTCTTTGGGCTTTCTTTCCCCTTTCTTTGGGCTTTCTTTCCTCTTTCTTTGGGCTTTCTATCCCCTTTCTTTGGGCTGTCATTCCCCTTTCGTTGGGCTTTCTTTCCCCTTTCTTTAAACTTTCTTTCCCTTTTCTTTGGGCTTTCTTTGGGCTTTCTTAGGGATTTCTCTGGGCTTTCTTTCCCCTTTCTTTGGGATTTCTTTCCCCTTTCTTTGGGCTGTCTTTCCCCTTTCTTTGGGCTTTCTTTCCCCTTTCTTTGGGCTTTCTTTCCCCTTTCTTTGGGATTTCTTTGAGCTTTCTTTCCCCTTTCTTTGGGCTTTCTTTGGGCTTTCTTTGGGCTTTCTTTCCCCTTTCTTTCCCCTTTCTTTGGGCTTTCTTTGGGCTTTCTTCCCCCTTTCTTTGGGCTTTCTTTCCCCTTTCTTTGGGCTTTATTTCCCCTTTCTTTGGGCTTTCTTTCCCCTTTCCCTGGGCTTTCTTTCCCCTTTCTTTGGGCTTTCTTTCCCCTCTCTTTGGGGTTTCTTTGGGCTTTCTTTACCCTTTCTTTGGGGTTTCTTTGGGCTTTCTTTCCCCTTTCTTTGGGCTTTCTTTGCGCTTTCTTTGGGCTTTCTTTGGGCTTTCTTTCCCCTTTCTTTGGGCTTTCTTTCCCCTTTCGTTGGGCTTTCTTTCCCCTTTCTTTGGGCTTTCTTTCCCCTTTCTTTGGGATTTCTTTCCCCTTTCTTTGGGCTTTCTTTGGGCTGTCATTCCCCTTTCTTTGGGCTTTCTTTCCCCTTTCTTTGGGCTTTCTTTGGGCTTTCATTCCCATTTCTTTGGGCTTTGTTTCCCCTTTCTTTGGGCTTTCTTTGGGCTTTCTTTCGCCTTTCTTTGGGCTTTCTTTCCCCTTTCTTTGGGCTTTCTTTCCCCTTTCTTTGGGCTTTGTTTCCCCTTTCTTTGGGCTTTCTTTAGGCTTTCCTTAGGCTTTCTTTGGGCTTTCTTTCCGCTTTCTTTGGGCTTTCTTTGGGCTTTCTTTCCCTTTTCTTTGGGCTTCCTTCCCCTTTCTTTGGGCTTTCTTTGGGCTTTCTTTCCCCTTTCTTTGGGCTTTCTTTCCCCTTTCTTTGGGCTGTCTTTCCCCTTTCTTTGGGGATTTTCTTTCCCCTTTTTTTGGGCTTTCTTTCCCCTTTCTTTGGGCTTTCCTTGGGCTTTCTTTCCCCTTTCTTTGGGCTTTCTTTCCCCTTTCTTTCCACTTTCTTTGGGCTTTCTTTGGGATTTCTCTGAGCTTTCTTTCCCCTTTCTTTGGGCTTTCTTTCCCCTTTCTTTGGGCTGTCTTTACCCTTTCTTTGGGCTGTCATTCCCCTTTCGTTGGGCTTTCTTTCCCCTTTCTTTGAACTTTCTTTCCCTTTTCTTTGGGCTTTCTTTGGGCTTTCTTTGGGCTTTCTTTTCCCTTTCTTTGGGCTTTCTTTCCCCTTTCTTTGGGCTTTCTTTCCCCTTTCTTTGGGCTTTCTTTCCCCTTTCTTTGGGCTTTCTTTGGGCTGTCATTCCCCTTTCTTTGGGCTTTCTTTGGGCTTTCTTTGCCCTTTCTTTGGGCTTTGTTTCCCCTTTCTTTGGGCTTTCTTTGGGCTTTCTTTCCCCTTTCTTTGGGCTTTCTTTCCCCTTTCTTTGGGCTTTGTTTGGGCTTTCTTTCCCCTTTCTTTGGGCTTTGTTTCCCCTTTCTTTGGGCTTTCTTTAGGCTTTCTTTAGGCTTTCTTTGGGCTTTCTTTCCGCTTTCTTTGGGCTTTCTTTGGGCTTTCTTTCCCTTTTCTTTGGGCTTTCTTTCCCCTTTCGTTGGGCTTTCTTTGGGCTTTCTTTCCCCTTTCTTTGGGCTTTCTTTCCCCTTTCTTTGCGCTGTCTTTCCCCTTTCTTTTTGCTTTCTTTCCCCTTTCTTTGGGCTTTCTTTCTCCTTTCTTTGGGCTTTCCTTGGGCTTTCTTTGGGCTTTCTTTGGGTTTTCTTTCCCCTTTCTTTCCACTTTCTTTGGGCTTTCTTTCAGCTTTCATTCCCGTTTCTTTTGGCTTTCTTTCCCCTTTCTTTGGGCTTTCTTTCCCCTTTCTTTGGGCTTTCTGTCCCCTTTCTTTGAACTTTCTTTCCCTTTTCTTTGGGCTTTCTTTGGGCTTTCCTTTGGCTTTCTTTGGGATTTCTCTGGGCTTTCTTTACACTTTCTTTGGGCTGTCTTTCCCCTTTCTTTGGGCTTTCTTTCCCCTTTCTTTGGCCTTTCTTTTCCCTTTCTTTGGGCTCTCTTTGAGCTTTCTTTCCCCTTTCTTTGGGCTTTATTTCCCCTTTCTTTGGGCATTCATTGGGCTGTCTTTCCCCTTTCTTTGGGCTTTCTTTCCCCTTTCTTTGGGCTTTCTTTCGCCTTTCTTTGGGCTTTCTTTACCCTTTCTTTGGCCTTTCTTTCCCCTTTCTTTGGGCTTTCTTCCCCTTTCTTTGGGCTTTCTTTCCCCTTTCTTTGGCCTTTCTTTCCCCTTTCTTTGGGCTTTCTTTGGGCTGTCATTCCCCTTTCTTTGGGCTTTCTTTCCCCTTTCTTTGGGCTTTCTTTCCCCTTTCTTTGGGCTTTCTTTGGGCTTTCTTTCCCCTTTCTTTGGGCTTTGTTTCCCCTTTCTTTGGGCTTTCTTTGGGCTTTCTTTCCCCTTTCTTTGGGCTTTCTTTCCCCTTTCTTTGGGCTTTCTTTGGGCTTTCTTTCCCCTTTCTTTGGGCTTTGTTTCCCCTTTCTTTGGGCTTTCTTTAGGCTTTCTTTAGGCTTTCTTTGGGCTTTCTTTCCGCTTTCTTTGGGCTTTCTTTGGGCTTTCTTTCCCTTTTCTTTGGGCTTTCTTTCCCCTTTCTTTGGGCTTTCTTTGGGCTTTCTTTCCCCTTTCTTTGGGCTTTCTTTCCCCTTTCTTTGCGCTGTCTTTCCCCTTTCTTTTTGCTTTCTTTCCCCTTTCTTTGGGCTTTCTTTCCCCTTTCTTTGGGCTTTCCTTGGGCTTTCTTTGGGCTTTCTTTGGGTTTTCTTTCCCCTTTCTTTCCACTTTCTTTGGGCTTTCTTTGAGCTTTCATTCCCCTTTCTTTTGGCTTTCTTTCCCCTTTCTTTGGGCTTTCTTTCCCCTTTCTTTGGGCTTTCTGTCCCCTTTCTTTGAACTTTCTTTCCCTTTTCTTTGGGCTTTCTTTGGGCTTTCTTTTGGCTTTCTTTGGGATTTCTCTGGGCTTTCTTTACCCTTTCTTTGGGCTGTCTTTCCCCTTTCTTTGGGCTTTCTTTCCCCTTTCTTTGGGCTTTCTTTTCCCTTTCTTTGGGCTCTCTTTGAGCTTTCTTTCCCCTTTCTTTGGGCTTTATTTCCCCTTTCTTTGGGCTTTCTTTCGCCTTACTTTGGGCTTTCTTTCCCCTTTCTTTGGGCTTTCTTTCCCCTTTCTTTGGGCTTTCTTTCGCCTTACTTTGGGCTTTCTTTCCCCTTTCTTTGGGCTTTCTTTGCGCTTTCTTTCCCATTTCTTTGGGCTTTCTTTGAGCTTTCTTTCCCCTTTCTTTCCCCTTTCTTTGGGCTTTCTTTGGGCTTTCTTCCCCCTTTCTTTGGGCTTTCTTTCCCCTTTCTTTGGGCTTTATTTCCCCTTTCTTTGGGCTTTCTTTCCCCTTTCCTTGGGCTTTCTTTCCCCTTTCTTTGGGCTTTCTTTCCCTTTCTTTGGGGTTTCTTTGGGCTTTCTGTCCCCTTTCTTTGGGGTTTCTTTGGGCTTTCTTTCCCCTTTCTTTGGGCTTTCTTTGGGCTTTCTTTCCCCTTTCTTTGGGCTTTCTTTACCCTTTCTTTGGGCTTTCTTTACCCTTTCTTTGGCCTTTCTTTCCCCTTTCTTTGGGCTTTCTTCCCCTTTCTTTGGGCTTTCTTTCCCCTTTCTTTGGCCTTTCTTTCCCCTTTCTTTGGGCTTTCTTTGGGCTGTCATTCCCCTTTCTTTGGGCTTTCTTTCCCCTTTCTTTGGGCTTTCTTTGGGCTTTCTTTCCCCTTTCTTTGGGCTTTGTTTCCCCTTTCTTTGGGCTTTCTTTGGGCTTTCTTTCCCCTTTCTTTGGGCTTTCTTTCCCCTTTCTTTGGGCTTTCTTTGGGCTTTCTTTCCCCTTTCTTTGGGCTTTGTTTCCCCTTTCTTTGGGCTTTCTTTAGGCTTTCTTTAGGCTTTCTTTGGGCTTTCTTTCCGCTTTCTTTGGGCTTTCTTTGGGCTTTCTTTCCCTTTTCTTTGGGCTTTCTTTCCCCTTTCTTTGGGCTTTCTTTAGGCTTTCTTTAGGCTTTCTTTGGGCTTTCTTTGGGCTTTCTTTCCCTTTTCTTTGGGCTTTCTTTCCCCTTTCTTTGGGTTTCTTTCCCCTTTCTTTGGGCTTTCTTTCCCCTTTCTTTGGGCTTTCTTTCCCCTTTCTTTGGGCTTTCCTTGGGCTTTCTTTGGGCTTTCTTTGGGTTTTCTTTCCCCTTTCTTTCCACTTTCTTTGGGCTTTCTTTGGGCTTTCTTTGGGCTTTCTTTCCCCTTTCTTTGGGCTTTCTTTCCCCTTTCTTTGGCCTTTCTTTCCCCTTTCTTTGGGTTTTCTTTCCCCTTTCGTTGGGCTTTCTTTCCCCTTTCTTTGAACTTTCTTTCCCTTTTCTTTGGGCTTTCTTTCGGCTTTCTTTGGGCTTTCTTTCCCCTTTCTTTGGGCTGTCTTTCCCCTTTCTTTGGGCTGTCTTTCCCCTTTCTTTGGGCTTTCTTTCCCCTTTCTTTGGGCTTTCTTTCCCTTTTCTTTGGACTTTCTTTGGGCTTTCTTTGGGCTTTCTTTGGGCTCTCTCTGGGCTTTCTTTCCCCTTTATTTGGGCTTTCTTTGGGCTTTCTTTCCCCTTTCTTTCCACTTTCTTTGGGCTTTCTTAGGGCTTTCTTTGGGCTTTCTTTCCCCTTTCTTAGGGCTTTCTTTGGGCTTTCTTTCCCCTTTCTTTGGGCTTTCTTTCCCCTTTCTTTGGGCTTTCCTTGGGGTTTCTTTGGGCTTTCTTTGGGCTTTCTTTCCCCTTTCTTTGGGCTTTCTTTGGGCTTTCTTTGGGCTTTCTTTGGGCTTTCTTTGGGCTTTCATTCCCCTTTCTTTGGGCTTTCTTTGAGCTTTCTTTCCCCTTTCTTTGGGCTTTCTTTGGTCTTTCTTTCCCCTTTCTTTGGGCTTTCTTTGGGCTTTCTTTCCCCTTTCTTTGGGATTTCTATCCCCTTTCTTTGGGCTTTCTTTCCCCTTTCTTTGGGCTTTCTTTGGGCTTTCTTTCCCCTTTCTTTGGGCTTTCTTTGGGCTTTCTTTGTGCTTTCTTTGGGCTTTCTTTCCCCTTTCTTTCCACTTTCTTTGGGCTTTCTTTCCCTTTTCTTTGGGCTTTCTTTCCCCTTTCTTTGGGCTTTCTTTGGGCTTTCTTTCCCCCTTCTTTGGGCTTTCTTTCCCCTTTCTTTGGGCTGTCTTTCCCCTTTCTTTGGGCTTTCTTTCCCCTTTCTTTGGGCTTTCTTTCCCTTTTCTTTGGGCTTTCTTTGGGCTTTCTTTGGGCTTTCTTTGGGCTTTCTTTGGGCTTCTCTGGGCTTTATTTCCCCTTTCTTTGGGCTTTCTTTCCCCTTTCTTTGGGTTTCTTTCCCCTTTCTTTGGGCTTTCTTTCCCCTTTCTTTGGGCTTTCTTTCCCCTTTCTTTGGGCTTTCTTTCCCCTTTCTTTGGGCTTTCTTTGAGCTTTCTTTCCCCTTTTTTTGGGCATTCTTTCCCCTTTCCTTGGGCTTTCTTTGGGCTTTCTTTCCCCTTTCTTTGGGCTTTCTTTGGGCTTTCTTTCCCCTTTCTTTGCGCTTTCTTTGGGCTTTCTTTCCCCTTTCTTTGGGCTTTGTTTCCCCTTTCTTTGGGCTTTCTTTAGGCTTTCTTTAGGCTTTCTTTGGGCTTTCTTTGGGCTTTCTTTCCCTTTTCTTTAGGCTTTCTCTCCCCTTTCTTTGGGCTTTCTATCCCCTTTCTTTGGGCTTTTTTTCCCCTTTCTTTGGGCTTTCCTTGGGCTTTCTTTGGGCTTTCTTTGGGTTTTCTTTCCCCTTTCCTTCCACTTTCTTTGGGCTTTCTTTGGGCTTTCTTTGGGCTTTCTTTCCCCTTTCTTTGGGCTTTCTTTCGCCTTTCTTTGGGCTTTCTATCCCCTTTCTTTGGGCTGTCATTCCCCTTTCGTTGGGCTTTCTTTCCCCTTTCTTTAAACTTTCTTTCCCTTTTCTTTGGGCTTTCTTTGGGCTTTCTTTGGGCTTTCTTAGGGATTTCTCTGGGCTTTCTTTCCCCTTTCTTTGGGATTTCTTTCCCCTTTCTTTGGGCTGTCTTTCCCCTTTCTTTGGGCTTTCTTTCCCCTTTCTTTGGGCTTTCTTTCCCCTTTCTTTGGGATTTCTTTGAGCTTTCTTTCCCCTTTCTTTGGGCTTTCTTTGGGCTTTCTTTGGGCTTTCTTTGGGCTTTCTTTCCCCTTTCTTTCCCCTTTCTTTGGGCTTTCTTTGGGCTTTCTTCCCCCTTTCTTTGGGCTTTCTTTCCCCTTTCTTTGGGCTTTATTTCCCCTTTCTTTGGGCTTTCTTTCCCCTTTCCCTGGGCTTTCTTTACCCTTTCTTTGGGCTTTCTTTCCCCTCTCTTTGGGGTTTCTTTGGGCTTTCTTTACCCTTTCTTTCCCCTTTCTTTGGGCTTTCTTTCCCCTTTCTTTGGGCTTTCTTTGGGCTTTCTTTCCCCTTTCTTTGGGCTTTCTTTGCGCTTTCTTTGGGCTTTCTTTGGGCTTTCTTTCCCCTTTCTTTGGGCTTTCTTTCCCCTTTCTTTGGGCTTTCTTTCCCCTTTCTTTGGGCTTTCTTTCCCCTTTCTTTGGGATTTCTTTCCCCTTTCTTTGGGCTTTCTTTGGGCTGTCATTCCCCTTTCTTTGGGCTTTCTTTCCCCTTTCTTTGGGCTTTCTTTGGGTTTTCATTCCCATTTCTTTGGGCTTTGTTTCGCCTTTCTTTGGGCTTTCTTTGGGCTTTCTTTCCCCTTTCTTTGGGCTTTCTTTCCCCTTTCTTTGGGCTTTCTTTGGGCTTTCTTTCCCCTTTCTTTGGGCTTTGTTTCCCCTTTCTTTGGGCCTTCTTTAGGCTTTCCTTAGGCTTTCTTTGGGCTTTCTTTCCGCTTTCTTTGGGCTTTCTTTGGGCTTTCTTTCCCTTTTCTTTGGGCTTCCTTCCCCTTTCTTTGGGCTTTCTTTGGGCTTTCTTTCCCCTTTCTTTGGGCTTTCTTTCCCCTTTCTTTGGGCTGTCTTTCCCCTTTCTTTGGAGATTTTCTTTCCCCTTTCTTTGGGCTTTCTTTCCCCTTTCTTTGGGCTTTCCTTGGGGTTTCTTTCCCCTTTCTTTGGGCTTTCTTTCCCCTTTCTTTCCACTTTCTTTGGGCTTTCTTTGGGATTTCTCTGGACTTTCTTTCCCCTTTCTTTGGGCTTTCTTTCCCCTTTCTTTGGGCTGTCTTTACCCTTTCTTTGGGCTGTCATTCCCCTTTCGTTGGGCTTTCTTTCCCCTTTCTTTGAACTTTCTTTCCCTTTTCTTTGGGCTTTCTTTCGGCTTTCTTTGGGCTTTCTTTGGGATTTCTCTGGGCTTTCTTTCCCCTTTCTTTGGGCTTTCTTTCCCCTTTCTTTGGGCTTTCTTTCCCCTTTCTTTGGGCTTTCTTTCCCCTTTCTTTGGGCTTTCTTTCCCCTTTCTTGGGCTTTCTTTGCGCTTTCTTTCCCCTTTCTTTGGGCTTTCTTTGAGCTTTCTTTCCCCTTTCTTTGGGCTTTCTTTGGGCTTTCTTTGGGCTTTCTTTCCCCTTTCTTTCCCCTTTCTTTGGGCTTTCTTCCCCTTTCTTTGGGCTTTCTTTCCCCTTTCTTTGGGCTTTATTTCCCTGTCTTTGGGCTTTCTTTCCCCTTTCCTTGGGCTTTCTTTCCCCTTTCTTTGGGCTTTCTTTCCCCTTTCTTTGGGGTTTCTTTGGGCTTTCTTTCCCCTTTCTTTGGGGTTTCTTTGTGCTTTCTTTCCCCTTTCTTTGGGCTTTCTTTGGGCTTTCTTTCCCCTTTCTTTGGGCTTTCTTTGGGCTTTCTTTGGGCTTTCTTTTCCCTTTCTTTGGGCTTTCTTTCCCTTTCTTTAGGCTTTCTTTCCCCTTTCTTTGGGCTTTCTTTCCCCTTTCTTTGGGCTTTCTTTGGGCTGTCATTCCCCTTTCTTGGGCTTTCTTTGGGCTTTCTTTCCCCTTTCTTTGGGCTTTGTTTCCCCTTTCTTTGGGCTTTCTTTGGGCTTTCTTTCCCCTTTCTTTGGGCTTTCTTCCCCTTTCTTTGGGCTTTGTTTGGGCTTTCTTTCCCCTTTCTTGGGCTTTGTTTCCCCTTTCTTTGGGCTTTCTTTAGGCTTTCTTTAGGCTTTCTTTGGGCTTTCTTTCCGCTTTCTTTGGGCTTTCTTTGGGCTTTCTTTCCCTTTTCTTTGGGCTTTCTTTCCCCTTTCTTTGGGCTTTCTTTGGGCTTTCTTTCCCCTTTCTATGGGCTTTCTTTCCCCTTTCTTTGCACTGTCTTTCCCCTTTCTTTTTGCTTTCTTTCCCCTTTCTTTGGGCTTTTTCTTTTTTCCCCTTTCTTTGGGCTTTCCTTGGGCTTTCTTTGGGCTTTCTTTGGGTTTTCTTTCCCCTTTCTTTCCACTTTCTTTGGGCTTTCTTTGAGCTTTCTTTCCCCTTTCTTTGGCTTTCTTTCCCCTTTCTTTGGGCTTTGTTTCCCCTTTCTTTGGACTTTCTGTCCCTTTCTTTGAACTTTCTTTCCCTTTTCTTTGGGCTTTCTTTGGGCTTTCTTTTGGCTTTCTTTGGGATTTCTCTGGGCTTTCTTTACCCTTTCTTTGGGCTGTCTTTCCCCTTTCTTTGGGCTTTCTTTCCCCTTTCTTTGGGCTTTATTTCCCCTTTCTTTGGGCATTCATTGGGCTGTCTTTCCCCTTTCTTTGGGCTTTCTTTCCCCTTTCTTTGGGCTTTCTTTCGCCTTTCTTTGGGCTTTCTTTCCCCTTTCTTTGGGCTTTCTTTGCGCTTTCTTTCCCATTTCTTTGGGCTTTCTTTGAGCTTTCTTTCCCCTTTCTTTCCCCTTTCTTTGGGCTTTCTTTGGGCTTTCTTCCCCCTTTCTTTGGGCTTTCTTTCCCCTTTCTTTGGGCTTTATTTCCCCTTTCTTTGGGCTTTCTTTCCCCTTTCCTTGGGCTTTCTTTCCCCTTTCTTTGGGCTTTCTTTCCCCTTTCTTTGGGGTTTCTTTGGGCTTTCTTTCCCCTTTCTTTGGGGTTTCTTTGGGCTTTCTTTCCCCTTTCTTTGGGCTTTCTTTGGGCTTTCTTTCCCCTTTCTTTGGGCTTTCTTTCCCCTTTCTTTGGGCTTTCTTTCCCCTTTCTTTCGGCTTTCTTTCCCCTTTCTTTGGGCTTTCTTCCCCTTTCTTTGGGCTTTCTTTCCCCTTTCTTTGACCTTTCTTTCCCCTTTCTTCGGGCTTTCTTTGGGCTGTCATTCCCCTTTCTTTGGGCTTTCTTTCCCCTTTCTTTGGGCTTTCTTTGGGCTTTCTTTCCACTTTCTTTGGGCTTTGTTTCCCCTTTCTTTGGGCTTTCTTTGGGCTTTCTTTCCCCTTTCTTTGGGCTTTCTTTCCCCTTTCTTTGGGCTTTCTTTGGGCTTTCTTTCCCCTTTCTTTGGGCTTTGTTTCCCCTTTATTTGGGCTTTCTTTAGGCTTTCTTTAGGCTTTCTTTGGGCTTTCTTTCCGCTTTCTTTGGGCTTTCTTTGGGCTTTCTTTCCCTTTTCTTTGGGCTTTCTTTCCCCTTTCTTTGGGCTTTCTTTAGGCTTTCTTTAGGCTTTCTTTTGGCTTTCTTTGGGCTTTCTTTCCCTTTTCTTTGGGCTTTCTTTCCCCTTTCTTTGGGTTTCTTTCCCCTTTCTTTGGGCTTTCTTTCCCCTTTCTTTGGGCTTTCTTTCCCCTTTCTTTGGGCTTTCCTTGGGCTTTCTTTGGGCTTTCTTTGGGTTTTCTTTCCAATTTCTTTCCAGTTTCTTTGGGCTTTCTTTGGGCTTTCTTTGGGCTTTCTTTCCCCTTTCTTTGGGCTTTCTTTCCCCTTTCTTTGGCCTTTCTTTCCCCTTTCTTTGGGTTTTCTTTCCCCTTTCGTTGGGCTTTCTTTCCCCTTTCTTTGAACTTTCTTTCCATTTTCTTTGGGCTTTCTTTCGGCTTTCTTTGGGCTTTCTTTGGGATTTCTCTGGGCTTTCTTTCCCCTTTCTTTGGGCTTTCTTTCCCCTTTCTTTGGGCTGTCTTTCCCCTTTCTTTGGTCTGTCTTTCCCCTTTCTTTGGGCTTTCTTTCACCTTTCTTTGGGCTTTCTTCCCTTTTCTTTGGACTTTCTTTGGGCTTTCTTTGGGCTTTCTTTGGGCTCTCTCTGGGCTTTCTTTCCCCTTTCTTTGGGCTTTCTTTGGGCTTTCTTTCCCCTTTCTTTCCACTTTCTTTGGGCTTTCTTAGGGCTTTCTTTGGGCTTTCTTTCCCCTTTCTTAGGGCTTTCTTTGGGCTTTCTTTCCCCTTTCTTTGGGCTTTCTTTCCCCTTTCTTTGGGCTTTCCTTGGGGTTTCTTTGGGCTTTCTTTGGGCTTTCTTTCCCCTTTCTTTGGGCTTTCTTTGGGCTTTCTTTGGGCTTTCTTTGAGCTTTCTTTCCCCTTTCTTTGGGCTTTCTTTGGTCTTTCTTTCCCCTTTCTTTGGGCTTTCTTTGGGCTTTCTTTCCCTTTTCTTTGGGATTTCTATCCCCTTTCTTTGGGCTTTCTTTCCCCTTTCTTTGGGCTTTCTTTGGGCTTTCTTTCCCCTTTCTTTGGGCTTTCTTTCCCCTTTCTTTTTGCTTTCTTTCCCCTTTCTTTGGGCTTTGTTTCCCCTTTCTTTGGGCTTTCTTTCCCCTTTCTTTGGGCTTTCTTTGCGCTTTCTTTCCCCTTTCTTTGGGCTTTCTTTGGGCTTTCTTTGGGCTTTCTTTGGGCTTTCTTTCCCCTTTCTTTCCACTTTCTTTGGGCTTTCTTTCCCTTTTCTTTGGGCTTTCTTTCCCCTTTCTTTGGGATTTCTTTGGGCTTTCTTTCCCCCTTCTTTGGGCTTTCTTTCCCCTTTCTTTGGGCTGTCTTTCCCCTTTCTTTGGGCTTTCTTTCCCCTTTCTTTGGGCTTTCTTTCCCCTTTCTTTGGGCTTTCTTTCCCCTTTCTTTGGGCTTTCTTTCCCCTTTCTTTGGGCTTTCTTTCCCCTTTCTTTGGGCTGTCTTTCCCCTTTCTTTGGGCTTTCTTTCCCCTTTCTTTGGGCTTTCTTTCCCCTTTCTTTGGGCTTTTTTTCCCCTTTCTTTGGGCTTTCTTTGCGCTTTCTTTCCCCTTTCTTTGGGCTTTCTTTGAGCTTTCTTTTCCCTTTCTTTGGGCTTTCTTTGGGCTTTCTTTGGGCTTTCTTTCCCCTTTCTTTCCCCTTTCTTTGGGCTTTCTTTGGGCTTTCTTCCCCCTTTCTTTGGGCTTTCTTTCCCCTTTCTTTGGGCTTTATTTCCCCTGTCTTTGGGCTTTCTTTCCCCTTTCCTTGGGCTTTCTTTCCCCTTTCTTTGGGCTTTCTTTCCCCTTTCTTTGGGGTTTCTTTGGGCTTTCTTTCCCCTTTCTTTGGGGTTTCTTTGTGCTTTCTTTCCCCTTTCTTTGGGCTTTCTTTGGGCTTTCTTTCCCCTTTCTTTGGGCTTTCTTTGGGCTTTCTTTGGGCTTTCTTTTCCCTTTCTTTGGGCTTTCTTTCCCCTTTCTTTGGGCTTTCTTTCCCCTTTCTTTGGGCTTTCTTTCCCCTTTCTTTGGGCTTTCTTTGGGCTGTCATTCCCCTTTCTTTGGGCTTTCTTTGGGCTTTCTTTCCCCTTTCTTTGGGCTTTGTTTCCCCTTTCTTTGGGCTTTCTTTGGGCTTTCTTTCCCCTTTCTTTGGGCTTTCTTTCCCCTTTCTTTGGGCTTTGTTTGGGCTTTCTTTCCCCTTTCTTTGGGCTTTGTTTCCCCTTTCTTTGGGCTTTCTTTAGGCTTTCTTTAGGCTTTCTTTGGGCTTTCTTTCCGCTTTCTTTGGGCTTTCTTTGGGCTTTCTTTCCCTTTTCTTTGGGCTTTCTTTCCCCTTTCCTTGGGCTTTCTTTGGGCTTTCTTTCCCCTTTCTATGGGCTTTCTTTCCCCTTTCTTTGCGCTGTCTTTCCCCTTTCTTTTTGCTTTCTTTCCCCTTTCTTTGGGCTTTCTTTCCCCTTTCTTTGGGCTTTCCTTGGGCTTTCTTTGGGCTTTCTTTGGGTTTTCTTTCCCCTTTCTTTCCACTTTCTTTGGGCTTTCTTTGAGCTTTCTTTCCCCTTTCTTTTGGCTTTCTTTCCCCTTTCTTTGGGCTTTGTTTCCCCTTTCTTTGGACTTTCTTTCCCCTTTCTTTGGGCTTTCTTTCCCTTTTCTTTGGACTTTCTTTGGGCTTTCTTTGGGCTTTCATTGGGCTCTCTCTGGGCTTTCTTTCCCCTTTCTTTGGGCTTTCTTTGGGCTTTCTTTCCCCTTTCTTTCCACTTTCTTTGGGATTTCTTAGGGCTTTCTTTGGGCTTTCTTTCCCCTTTCTTAGGGCTTTCTTTGGGCTTTCTTTCCCCTTTCTTTGGGCTTTCTTTCCCCTTTCTTTGGGCTTTCCTTGGGGTTTCTTTGGGCTTTCTTTGGGCTTTCTTTCCCCTTTCTTTGGGCTTTCTTTGGGCTTTCTTTGGGCTTTCTTTGAGCTTTCTTTCCCCTTTCTTTGGGCTTTCTTTGGTCTTTCTTTCCCCTTTCTTTGGGCTTTCTTTGGGCTTTCTTTCCCCTTTCTTTGGGATTTCTATCCCCTTTCTTTGGGCTTTCTTTCCCCTTTCTTTGGGCTTTCTTTCCCCTTTCTTTGGGCTTTCTTTCCCCTTTCTTTGGGCTTTCTTTCCCCTTTCTTTGGGCTTTCTTTCCCCTTTCTTTGGGCTGTCTTTCCCCTTTCTTTGGGCTTTCTTTCCCCTTTCTTTGGGCTTTGTTTCCCCTTTCTTTGGGCTTTCTTTCCCCTTTCTTTGGGCTTTCTTTGCGCTTTCTTTCCCCTTTCTTTGGGCTTTCTTTGGGCTTTCTTTCCCCTTTCTTTCCCCTTTCTTTGGGCTTTCCTTGGGCTTTCTTTCCCCTTTCTTTGGGCTTTCTTTCCCCTTTCTTTGGGCTTTCTTTGGGCTTTCTTTCCCCTTTCTTTGGGCTTTCTTTCCTCTTTCTGTGGGATTTCTTTGGGCTTTCTTTCCCCTTTCTTTGGGCTTTGTTTCCCCTTTCTTTGGGCTTTCTTTGGGCTTTCTTTCCCCTTTCTTTGGGCTTTCTTTCCCCTTTCTTTGGGCTTTGTTTGGGCTTTCTTTCCCCTTTCTTTGGGCTTTGTTTCCCCTTTCTTTGGGCTTTCTTTAGGCTTTCTTTAGGCTTTCTTTGGGCTTTCTTTCCGCTTTCTTTGGGCTTTCTTTGGGCTTTCTTTCCCTTTTCTTTGGGCTTTCTTTCCCCTTTCTTTGGGCTTTCTTTGGGCTTTCTTTCCCCTTTCTTTGGGCTTTCTTTCCCCTTTCTTTGGGCTTTCTTTGGTCTTTCTTTCCCCTTTCTTTGGGCTTTCTTTGGTCTTTCTTTCCCCTTTCTTTGGGCTTTCTTTGGGCTTTCTTTCCCCTTTCTTTGGGATTTCTATCCCCTTGCTTTGGGCTTTCTTTCCCCTTTCTTTGGGCTTTCTTTCCCCTTTCTTTGGGCTTTCTTTCCCCTTTCTTCGGGCTTTCTTTCCCCTTTCTTCGGGCTTTCTTTCCCCTTTCTTTGGGCTTTCTTTCCCCTTTCTTTGGGCTTTGTTTCCCCTTTCTTTGGGCTTTCTTTCCCCTTTCTTTGGGCTTTCTTTGCGCTTTCTTTCCCCTTTCTTTGGGCTTTCTTTGGGCTTTCTTTGGCTTTCTTAGGGCTTTCTTTCCCCTTTCTTTATACTTTCTTTGGGCTTTCTTTCCCTTTTCTTTGGGCTTTCTTTCCCCTTTCTTTGGGCTTTCTTTGGGCTTTCTTTCCCCCTTCTTTGGGCTTTCTTTCCCCTTTCTTTGGGCTGTCTTTCCCCTTTCTTTGGGCTTTCTTTCCCCTTTCTTTGGGCTTTCTTTCCCTTTTCTTTGGGCTTTCTTTGGGCTTTCTTTGGGCTTTCTTTGGGCTTTCTCTGGGCTTTATTTCCCCTTTCTTTGGGCTTTCTTTCCTCTTTCTTTGGGCTTTCTTTTGGCTTTCTTTCCCCTTTCTTTGGTCTTTCTTTCCCCTTTCTTTGGATTTCTTTCCCCTTTCTTTGGGCTTTCTTTCCCCTTTCTTTGGGCTTTCTTTCCCCTTTCTTTGGGCTTTCTTTCCCCTTTCTTTGGGCTTTCTTTGAGCTTTCTTTCCCCTTTTTTTGGGCATTCTTTCCCCTTTCCTTGGGCTTTCTTTGGGCTTTCTTTCCCCTTTCCTTGGGCTTTCTTTGGGCTTTCTTTCCCCTTTCTTTGGGCTTTCTTTCCCCTTTCTTTGGGCTTTCTTTCCCCTTTCTTTGGGGTTTCTTTGGGCTTTCTTTCCCCTTTCTTTGGGGTTTCTTTGTGCTTTCTTTCCCCTTTCTTTGGGCTTTCTTTGGGCTTTCTTTCCCCTTTCTTTGGGCTTTCTTTGGGCTTTCTTTGGGCTTTCTTTTCCCTTTCTTTGGGCTTTCTTTCCCCTTTCTTTGGGCTTTCTTTCCCCTTTCTTTGGGCTTTCTTTCCCCTTTCTTTGGGCTTTCTTTGGGCTGTCATTCCCCTTTCTTTGGGCTTTCTTTGGGCTTTCTTTCCCCTTTCTTTGGGCTTTGTTTCCCCTTTCTTTGGGCTTTCTTTGGGCTTTCTTTCCCCTTTCTTTGGGCTTTCTTTCCCCTTTCTTTGGGCTTTGTTTGGGCTTTCTTTCCCCTTTCTTTGGGCTTTGTTTCCCCTTTCTTTGGGCTTTCTTTAGGCTTTCTTTAGGCTTTCTTTGGGCTTTCTTTCCGCTTTCTTTGGGCTTTCTTTGGGCTTTCTTTCCCTTTTCTTTGGGCTTTCTTTCCCCTTTCCTTGGGCTTTCTTTGGGCTTTCTTTCCCCTTTCTATGGGCTTTCTTTCCCCTTTCTTTGCGCTGTCTTTCCCCTTTCTTTTTGCTTTCTTTCCCCTTTCTTTGGGCTTTCTTTCCCCTTTCTTTGGGCTTTCCTTGGGCTTTCTTTGGGCTTTCTTTGGGTTTTCTTTCCCCTTTCTTTCCACTTTCTTTGGGCTTTCTTTGAGCTTTCTTTCCCCTTTCTTTTGGCTTTCTTTCCCCTTTCTTTGGGCTTTGTTTCCCCTTTCTTTGGACTTTCTTTCCCCTTTCTTTGGGCTTTCTTTCCCTTTTCTTTGGACTTTCTTTGGGCTTTCTTTGGGCTTTCATTGGGCTCTCTCTGGGCTTTCTTTCCCCTTTCTTTGGGCTTTCTTTGGGCTTTCTTTCCCCTTTCTTTCCACTTTCTTTGGGATTTCTTAGGGCTTTCTTTGGGCTTTCTTTCCCCTTTCTTAGGGCTTTCTTTGGGCTTTCTTTCCCCTTTCTTTGGGCTTTCTTTCCCCTTTCTTTGGGCTTTCCTTGGGGTTTCTTTGGGCTTTCTTTGGGCTTTCTTTCCCCTTTCTTTGGGCTTTCTTTGGGCTTTCTTTGGGCTTTCTTTGAGCTTTCTTTCCCCTTTCTTTGGGCTTTCTTTGGTCTTTCTTTCCCCTTTCTTTGGGCTTTCTTTGGGCTTTCTTTCCCCTTTCTTTGGGATTTCTATCCCCTTTCTTTGGGCTTTCTTTCCCCTTTCTTTGGGCTTTCTTTCCCCTTTCTTTGGGCTTTCTTTCCCCTTTCTTTGGGCTTTCTTTCCCCTTTCTTTGGGCTTTCTTTCCCCTTTCTTTGGGCTGTCTTTCCCCTTTCTTTGGGCTTTCTTTCCCCTTTCTTTGGGCTTTGTTTCCCCTTTCTTTGGGCTTTCTTTCCCCTTTCTTTGGGCTTTCTTTGCGCTTTCTTTCCCCTTTCTTTGGGCTTTCTTTGGGCTTTCTTTCCCCTTTCTTTCCCCTTTCTTTGGGCTTTCCTTGGGCTTTCTTTCCCCTTTCTTTGGGCTTTCTTTCCCCTTTCTTTGGGCTTTCTTTGGGCTTTCTTTCCCCTTTCTTTGGGCTTTCTTTCCTCTTTCTGTGGGATTTCTTTGGGCTTTCTTTCCCCTTTCTTTGGGCTTTGTTTCCCCTTTCTTTGGGCTTTCTTTGGGCTTTCTTTCCCCTTTCTTTGGGCTTTCTTTCCCCTTTCTTTGGGCTTTGTTTGGGCTTTCTTTCCCCTTTCTTTGGGCTTTGTTTCCCCTTTCTTTGGGCTTTCTTTAGGCTTTCTTTAGGCTTTCTTTGGGCTTTCTTTCCGCTTTCTTTGGGCTTTCTTTGGGCTTTCTTTCCCTTTTCTTTGGGCTTTCTTTCCCCTTTCTTTGGGCTTTCTTTGGGCTTTCTTTCCCCTTTCTTTGGGCTTTCTTTCCCCTTTCTTTGGGCTTTCTTTGGTCTTTCTTTCCCCTTTCTTTGGGCTTTCTTTGGTCTTTCTTTCCCCTTTCTTTGGGCTTTCTTTGGGCTTTCTTTCCCCTTTCTTTGGGATTTCTATCCCCTTGCTTTGGGCTTTCTTTCCCCTTTCTTTGGGCTTTCTTTCCCCTTTCTTTGGGCTTTCTTTCCCCTTTCTTCGGGCTTTCTTTCCCCTTTCTTCGGGCTTTCTTTCCCCTTTCTTTGGGCTTTCTTTCCCCTTTCTTTGGGCTTTGTTTCCCCTTTCTTTGGGCTTTCTTTCCCCTTTCTTTGGGCTTTCTTTGCGCTTTCTTTCCCCTTTCTTTGGGCTTTCTTTGGGCTTTCTTTGGCTTTCTTAGGGCTTTCTTTCCCCTTTCTTTATACTTTCTTTGGGCTTTCTTTCCCTTTTCTTTGGGCTTTCTTTCCCCTTTCTTTGGGCTTTCTTTGGGCTTTCTTTCCCCCTTCTTTGGGCTTTCTTTCCCCTTTCTTTGGGCTGTCTTTCCCCTTTCTTTGGGCTTTCTTTCCCCTTTCTTTGGGCTTTCTTTCCCTTTTCTTTGGGCTTTCTTTGGGCTTTCTTTGGGCTTTCTTTGGGCTTTCTCTGGGCTTTATTTCCCCTTTCTTTGGGCTTTCTTTCCTCTTTCTTTGGGCTTTCTTTTGGCTTTCTTTCCCCTTTCTTTGGTCTTTCTTTCCCCTTTCTTTGGATTTCTTTCCCCTTTCTTTGGGCTTTCTTTCCCCTTTCTTTGGGCTTTCTTTCCCCTTTCTTTGGGCTTTCTTTCCCCTTTCTTTGGGCTTTCTTTGAGCTTTCTTTCCCCTTTTTTTGGGCATTCTTTCCCCTTTCCTTGGGCTTTCTTTGGGCTTTCTTTCCCCTTTCCTTGGGCTTTCTTTGGGCTTTCTTTCCCCTTTCTTTGGGCTTTCTTTCCCCTTTCTTTGGGCTTTCTTTGGGTTTTCTTTCCCCTTTCTTTGGGCTTTGTTTCCCCTTTCTTTGGGCTTTCTTTAGGCTTTCTTTAGGCTTTCTTTGGGCTTTCTTTGGGCTTTCTTTCCCTTTTCTTTGGGCTTTCTTTCCCCTTTCTTTGGGCTTTCTATCCCCTTTCTTTGGGCTTTTTTTCCCCTTTCTTTGGGCTTTCCTTGGGCTTTCTTTGGGCTTTCTTTGGGTTTTCTTTCCCCTTTACTTCCACTTTCTTTGGGCTTTCTTTGGGCTTTCTTTGGGCTTTCTTTACCCTTTCTTTAGGCTTTCTTTCCCCTTTCTTTGGGCTTTCTATCCCCTTTCTTTGGGCTGTCATTCCCCTTTCGTTGGGCTTTCTTTCCCCTTTCTTTAAACTTTCTTTCCCTTTTCTTTGGGCTTTCTTTGGGCTTTCTTTGGGCTTTCTTACGGATTTCTCTGGGCTTTCTTTCCCCTTTCTTTGGGATTTATTTCCCCTTTCTTTGGGCTGTCTTTCCCCTTTCTTTGGGCTTTCTTTCCCCTTTCTTTGGGCTTTCTTTCCCCTTTCTTTGGGCTTTCTTTGAGCTTTCTTTCCCCTTTCTTTGGGCTTTCTTTGGGCTTTCTTTGGGCTTTCTTTCCCCTTTCTTTCCCCTTTCTTTGGGCTTTCTTTGGGCTTTCTTCCCCCTTTCTTTGGGCTTTCTTTCCCCTTTCTTTGGGCTTTATTTCCCCTTTCTTTGGGCTTTCTTTCCCCTTTCCCTGGGCTTTCTTTCCCCTTTCTTTGGGCTTTCTTTCCCCTCTCTTTGGGGTTTCTTTGGGCTTTCTTTCCCCTTTCTTTGGGCTTTCCTTGGGGTTTCTTTCCCCTTTCTTTGGGCTTTCTTTGGGATTTCTTTCCCCTTTCTTTGGGCTTTCTTTGCGCTTTCTTTGGGCTTTCTTTGGGTTTCTTTCCCCTTTCTTTGGGCTTTCTTTCCCCTTTCTTTGGGCTTTCCTTCCCCTTTCTTTGGGCTTTCTTTCCCCTTTCTTTGGGATTTCTTTCCCCTTTCTTTGGGCTTTCTTTGGGCTGTCATTGCCCTTTCTTTGGGCTTTCTTTCCCCTTTCTTTGGGCTTTCTTTGGGCTTTCATTCCCATTTCTTTGGGCTTTGTTTCCCCTTTCTTTGGGCTTTCTTTGGGCTTTCTTTCCCCTTTCTTTGGGCTTTGTTTCCCCTTTCTTTGGGCTTTCTTTAGGCTTTCCTTAGGCTTTCTTTGGGCTTTCTTTCCGCTTTCTTTGGGCTTTCTTTGGGCTTTCTTTCCCTTTTCTTTGGGCTTCCTTCCCCTTTCTTATGCTTTCTTTGGGCTTTCTTTCCCCTTTCTTTGGGCTTTCTTTCCCCTTTCTTTGGGCTGTCTTTCCCCTTTCTTTGGGCTTTCTTTCCCCTTTCTTTGGGCTTTCTTTCCCCTTTCATTCCACTTTCTTTGGGCTTTCTTTGGGATTTATCTGGGCTTTCTTTCCCCTTTCTTTGGGCTTTCTTTCCCCTTTCTTTGGGCTGTCTTTCCCCTTTCTTTGGGCTGTCATTCCCCTTTCGTTGGGCTTTCTTTCCCCTTTCTTTGAACTTTCTTTCCCTTTTCTTTGGGCTTTCTTTGGGCTTTCTTTGGGCTTTCTTTGGGATTTCTCTGGGCTTTCTTTCCCCTTTCTTTGGGCTTTCTTTCCCCTTTCTTTGGGCTGTCTTTCCCCTTTCTTTGGGCTTTCTTTCCCCTTTCTTTGGGCTTTCTTTCCCCTTTCTTTGGGCTTTCTTTCCCCTTTCTTTGGGCTTTCTTTCCCCTTTCTTTGGGCTTTCTTTGGGCTGTCATTCCACTTTCTTTGGGCTTTCTTTCCCCTTTCTTTGGGCTTTCTTTGGGCTTTCTTTCCCCTTTATTTGGGCTTTCTTTCCCCTTTCTTTGGGCTTTCTTTGGGCTTTCTTTCCCCTTTCTTTGGGCTTTCTTTCCCCTTTCTTTGGGCTTTCTTTGGGCTTTCTTTCCCCTTTCTTTGGGCTTTGTTTCCCCTTTCTTTGGGCTTGCTTTTGGCTTTCTTTAGGCTTTCTTTGGGCTTTCTTTATGCTTTCTTTGGGCTTTCTTTGGGCTTTCTTTCCCTTTTCTTTGGGCTTTCTTTCCCCTTTCTTTGGGCTTTCTTTGTGCTTTCTTTCCCCTTTCTTTGGGCTTTCTTTCCCCTTTCTTTGGGCTTTCTTTCCCCTTTCTTTGGGCTTTCTTTCCCCTTTCCTTGGGCTTTCTTTCCCCTTTCTTTGGGCTTTCTTTCCCCTTTCTTTGGGGTTTCTTTGGGCTTTCTTTCCCCTTTCTTTGGGGTTTCTTTGGGCTTTCTTTCCCCTTTCTTTGGGCTTTCTTTGGGCTTTCTTTCCCCTTTCTTTGGGCTTTCTTTCCCCTTTCTTTGGGCTTTCTTTCCCCTTTCTTTCGGCTTTCTTTCCCCTTTCTTTGGGCTTTCTTCCCCTTTCTTTGGGCTTTCTTTCCCCTTTCTTTGACCTTTCTTTCCCCTTTCTTCGGGCTTTCTTTGGGCTGTCATTCCCCTTTCTTTGGGCTTTCTTTCCCCTTTCTTTGGGCTTTCTTTGGGCTTTCTTTCCACTTTCTTTGGGCTTTGTTTCCCCTTTCTTTGGGCTTTCTTTGGGCTTTCTTTCCCCTTTCTTTGGGCTTTCTTTCCCCTTTCTTTGGGCTTTCTTTGGGCTTTCTTTCCCCTTTCTTTGGGCTTTGTTTCCCCTTTATTTGGGCTTTCTTTAGGCTTTCTTTAGGCTTTCTTTGGGCTTTCTTTCCGCTTTCTTTGGGCTTTCTTTGGGCTTTCTTTCCCTTTTCTTTGGGCTTTCTTTCCCCTTTCTTTGGGCTTTCTTTAGGCTTTCTTTAGGCTTTCTTTTGGCTTTCTTTGGGCTTTCTTTCCCTTTTCTTTGGGCTTTCTTTCCCCTTTCTTTGGGTTTCTTTCCCCTTTCTTTGGGCTTTCTTTCCCCTTTCTTTGGGCTTTCTTTCCCCTTTCTTTGGGCTTTCCTTGGGCTTTCTTTGGGCTTTCTTTGGGTTTTCTTTCCAATTTCTTTCCAGTTTCTTTGGGCTTTCTTTGGGCTTTCTTTGGGCTTTCTTTCCCCTTTCTTTGGGCTTTCTTTCCCCTTTCTTTGGCCTTTCTTTCCCCTTTCTTTGGGTTTTCTTTCCCCTTTCGTTGGGCTTTCTTTCCCCTTTCTTTGAACTTTCTTTCCATTTTCTTTGGGCTTTCTTTCGGCTTTCTTTGGGCTTTCTTTGGGATTTCTCTGGGCTTTCTTTCCCCTTTCTTTGGGCTTTCTTTCCCCTTTCTTTGGGCTGTCTTTCCCCTTTCTTTGGGCTGTCTTTCCCCTTTCTTTGGGCTTTCTTTCCCCTTTCTTTGGGCTTTCTTTCCCTTTTCTTTGGACTTTCTTTGGGCTTTCTTTGGGCTCTCTCTGGGCTTTCTTTCCCCTTTCTTTGGGCTTTCTTTGGGCTTTCTTTCCCCTTTCTTTCCACTTTCTTTGGGCTTTCTTAGGGCTTTCTTTGGGCTTTCTTTCCCCTTTCTTAGGGCTTTCTTTGGGCTTTCTTTCCCCTTTCTTTGGGCTTTCTTTCCCCTTTCTTTGGGCTTTCCTTGGGGTTTCTTTGGGCTTTCTTTGGGCTTTCTTTCCCCTTTCTTTGGGCTTTCTTTGGGCTTTCTTTGGGCTTTCTTTGAGCTTTCTTTCCCCTTTCTTTGGGCTTTCTTTGGTCTTTCTTTCCCCTTTCTTTGGGCTTTCTTTGGGCTTTCTTTCCCTTTTCTTAGGGCTTTCTTTGGGCTTTCTTTCCCCTTTCTTTGGGCTTTCTTCCCCTTTCTTTGGGCTTTCCTTGGGCTTTCTTTGGGCTTTCTTTGAGCTTTCTTTCCCTTTCTTTGGGCTTTCTTTGGTCTTTCTTTCCCCTTTCTTTGGGCTTTCTTTGGGCTTTCTTTCCCCTTTCTTTGGGCTTTCTTTGGGCTTTCTTTCCCCTTTCTTTGGGCTTTCTTTCCCCTTTCTTTTTGCTTTCTTTCCCCTTTCTTTGGGCTTTGTTTCCCCTTTCTTTGGGCTTTCTTTCCCCTTTCTTTGGGCTTTCTTTGCGCTTTCTTTCCCCTTTCTTTGGGCTTTCTTTGGGCTTTCTTTGGGCTTTCTTTGGGCTTTCTTTCCCCTTTCTTTCCACTTTCTTTGGGCTTTCTTTCCCTTTTCTTTGGGCTTTCTTTCCCCTTTCTTTGGGATTTCTTTGGGCTTTCTTTCCCCCTTCTTTGGGCTTTCTTTCCCCTTTCTTTGGGCTGTCTTTCCCCTTTCTTTGGGCTTTCTTTCCCCTTTCTTTGGGCTTTCTTTCCCCTTTCTTTGGGCTTTCTTTCCCCTTTCTTTGGGCTTTCTTTCCCCTTTCTTTGGGCTGTCTTTCCCCTTTCTTTGGGCTTTCTTTCCCCTTTCTTTGGGCTTTCTTTCCCCTTTCTTTGGGCTTTTTTTCCCCTTTCTTTGGGCTTTCTTTGCGCTTTCTTTCCCCTTTCTTTGGGCTTTCTTTGAGCTTTCTTTCCCCTTTCTTTGGGCTTTCTTTGGGCTTTCTTTGGGCTTTCTTTCCCCTTTCTTTCCCCTTTCTTTGGGCTTTCTTTGGGCTTTCTTCCCCCTTTCTTTGGGCTTTCTTTCCCCTTTCTTTGGGCTTTATTTCCCCTGTCTTTGGGCTTTCTTTCCCCTTTCCTTGGGCTTTCTTTCCCCTTTCTTTGGGCTTTCTTTCCCCTTTCTTTGGGGTTTCTTTGGGCTTTCTTTCCCCTTTCTTTGGGGTTTCTTTGTGCTTTCTTTCCCCTTTCTTTGGGCTTTCTTTGGGCTTTCTTTCCCCTTTCTTTGGGCTTTCTTTGGGCTTTCTTTGGGCTTTCTTTTCCCTTTCTTTGGGCTTTCTTTCCCCTTTCTTTGGGCTTTCTTTCCCCTTTCTTTGGGCTTTCTTTCCCCTTTCTTTGGGCTTTCTTTCCCCTTTCTTTGGGCTTTCTTTGGGCTGTCATTCCCCTTTCTTTGGGCTTTCTTTGGGCTTTCTTTCCCCTTTCTTTGGGCTTTGTTTCCCCTTTCTTTGGGCTTTCTTTGGGCTTTCTTTCCCCTTTCTTTGGGCTTTCTTTCCCCTTTCTTTGGGCTTTCTTTGGGCTTTCTTTCCCCTTTCTTTGGGCTTTGTTTCCCCTTTCTTTGGGCTTTCTTTAGGCTTTCTTTAGGCTTTCTTTGGGCTTTCTTTCCGCTTTCTTTGGGCTTTCTTTGGGCTTTCTTTCCCTTTTCTTTGGGCTTTCTTTCCCCTTTCCTTGGGCTTTCTTTGGGCTTTCTTTCCCCTTTCTATGGGCTTTCTTTCCCCTTTCTTTGCGCTGTCTTTCCCCTTTCTTTTTGCTTTCTTTCCCCTTTCTTTGGGCTTTCTTTCCCCTTTCTTTGGGCTTTCCTTGGGCTTTCTTTGGGCTTTCTTTGGGTTTTCTTTCCCCTTTCTTTCCACTTTCTTTGGGCTTTCTTTGAGCTTTCTTTCCCCTTTCTTTTGGCTTTCTTTCCCCTTTCTTTGGGCTTTGTTTCCCCTTTCTTTGGACTTTCTTTCCCCTTTCTTTGGGCTTTCTTTCCCTTTTCTTTGGACTTTCTTTGGGCTTTCTTTGGGCTTTCTTTGGGCTCTCTCTGGGCTTTCTTTCCCCTTTCTTTGGGCTTTCTTTGGGCTTTCTTTCCCCTTTCTTTCCACTTTCTTTGGGCTTTCTTAGGGCTTTCTTTGGGCTTTCTTTCCCCTTTCTTAGGGCTTTCTTTGGGCTTTCTTTCCCCTTTCTTTGGGCTTTCTTTCCCCTTTCTTTGGGCTTTCCTTGGGGTTTCTTTGGGCTTTCTTTGGGCTTTCTTTCCCCTTTCTTTGGGCTTTCTTTGGGCTTTCTTTGGGCTTTCTTTGAGCTTTCTTTCCCCTTTCTTTGGGCTTTCTTTGGTCTTTCTTTCCCCTTTCTTTGGGCTTTCTTTGGGCTTTCTTTCCCCTTTCTTTGGGATTTCTATCCCCTTTCTTTGGGCTTTCTTTCCCCTTTCTTTGGGCTTTCTTTCCCCTTTCTTTGGGCTTTCTTTCCCCTTTCTTTGGGCTTTCTTTCCCCTTTCTTTGGGCTTTCTTTCCCCTTTCTTTGGGCTGTCTTTCCCCTTTCTTTGGGCTTTCTTTCCCCTTTCTTTGGGCTTTGTTTCCCCTTTCTTTGGGCTTTCTTTCCCCTTTCTTTGGGCTTTCTTTGCGCTTTCTTTCCCCTTTCTTTGGGCTTTCTTTGGGCTTTCTTTCCCCTTTCTTTCCCCTTTCTTTGGGCTTTCCTTGGGCTTTCTTTCCCCTTTCTTTGGGCTTTCTTTCCCCTTTCTTTGGGCTTTCTTTGGGCTTTCTTTCCCCTTTCTTTGGGCTTTCTTTCCCCTTTCTTTGGGCTTTGTTTGGGCTTTCTTTCCCCTTTCTTTGGGCTTTGTTTCCCCTTTCTTTGGGCTTTCTTTAGGCTTTCTTTAGGCTTTCTTTGGGCTTTCTTTCCGCTTTCTTTGGGCTTTCTTTGGGCTTTCTTTCCCTTTTCTTTGGGCTTTCTTTCCCCTTTCTTTGGGCTTTCTTTGGGCTTTCTTTCCCCTTTCTTTGGGCTTTCTTTCCCCTTTCTTTGGGCTTTCTTTGGTCTTTCTTTCCCCTTTCTTTGGGCTTTCTTTGGTCTTTCTTTCCCCTTTCTTTGGGCTTTCTTTGGGCTTTCTTTCCCCTTTCTTTGGGATTTCTATCCCCTTGCTTTGGGCTTTCTTTCCCCTTTCTTTGGGCTTTCTTTCCCCTTTCTTTGGGCTTTCTTTCCCCTTTCTTCGGGCTTTCTTTCCCCTTTCTTTGGGCTTTCTTTCCCCTTTCTTTGGGCTTTGTTTCCCCTTTCTTTGGGCTTTCTTTCCCCTTTCTTTGGGCTTTCTTTGCGCTTTCTTTCCCCTTTCTTTGGGCTTTCTTTGGGCTTTCTTTGGGCTTTCTTAGGGCTTTCTTTCCCCTTTCTTTATACTTTCTTTGGGCTTTCTTTCCCTTTTCTTTGGGCTTTCTTTCCCCTTTCTTTGGGCTTTCTTTGGGCTTTCTTTCCCCCTTCTTTGGGCTTTCTTTCCCCTTTCTTTGGGCTGTCTTTCCCCTTTCTTTGGGCTTTCTTTCCCCTTTCTTTGGGCTTTCTTTCCCTTTTCTTTGGGCTTTCTTTGGGCTTTCTTTGGGCTTTCTTTGGGCTTTCTTTGGGCTTTCTCTGGGCTTTATTTCCCCTTTCTTTGGGCTTTCTTTCCTCTTTCTTTGGGCTTTCTTTTGGCTTTCTTTCCCCTTTCTTTGGTCTTTCTTTCCCCTTTCTTTGGATTTCTTTCCCCTTTCTTTGGGCTTTCTTTCCCCTTTCTTTGGGCTTTCTTTCCCCTTTCTTTGGGCTTTCTTTCCCCTTTCTTTGGGCTTTCTTTGAGCTTTCTTTCCCCTTTTTTTGGGCATTCTTTCCCCTTTCCTTGGGCTTTCTTTGGGCTTTCTTTCCCCTTTCCTTGGGCTTTCTTTGGGCTTTCTTTCCCCTTTCTTTGGGCTTTCTTTCCCCTTTCTTTGGGCTTTCTTTGGGTTTTCTTTCCCCTTTCTTTGGGCTTTGTTTCCCCTTTCTTTGGGCTTTCTTTAGGCTTTCTTTAGGCTTTCTTTGGGCTTTCTTTGGGCTTTCTTTCCCTTTTCTTTGGGCTTTCTTTCCCCTTTCTTTGGGCTTTCTATCCCCTTTCTTTGGGCTTTTTTTCCCCTTTCTTTGGGCTTTCCTTGGGCTTTCTTTGGGCTTTCTTTGGGTTTTCTTTCCCCTTTACTTCCACTTTCTTTGGGCTTTCTTTGGGCTTTCTTTGGGCTTTCTTTCCCCTTTCTTTAGGCTTTCTTTCCCCTTTCTTTGGGCTTTCTATCCCCTTTCTTTGGGCTGTCATTCCCCTTTCGTTGGGCTTTCTTTCCCCTTTCTTTAAACTTTCTTTCCCTTTTCTTTGGGCTTTCTTTGGGCTTTCTTTGGGCTTTCTTACGGATTTCTCTGGGCTTTCTTTCCCCTTTCTTTGGGATTTCTTTCCCCTTTCTTTGGGCTGTCTTTCCCCTTTCTTTGGGCTTTCTTTCCCCTTTCTTTGGGCTTTCTTTCCCCTTTCTTTGGGCTTTCTTTGAGCTTTCTTTCCCCTTTCTTTGGGCTTTCTTTGGGCTTTCTTTGGGCTTTCTTTCCCCTTTCTTTCCCCTTTCTTTGGGCTTTCTTTGGGCTTTCTTCCCCCTTTCTTTGGGCTTTCTTTCCCCTTTCTTTGGGCTTTATTTCCCCTTTCTTTGGGCTTTCTTTCCCCTTTCCCTGGGCTTTCTTTCCCCTTTCTTTGGGCTTTCTTTCCCCTCTCTTTGGGGTTTCTTTGGGCTTTCTTTCCCCTTTCTTTGGGCTTTCCTTGGGGTTTCTTTCCCCTTTCTTTGGGCTTTCTTTGGGATTTCTTTCCCCTTTCTTTGGGCTTTCTTTGCGCTTTCTTTGGGCTTTCTTTGGGCTTTCTTTCCCCTTTCTTTGGGCTTTCTTTCCCCTTTCTTTGGGCTTTCCTTCCCCTTTCTTTGGGCTTTCTTTCCCCTTTCTTTGGGATTTCTTTCCCCTTTCTTTGGGCTTTCTTTGGGCTGTCATTGCCCTTTCTTTGGGCTTTCTTTCCCCTTTCTTTGGGCTTTCTTTGGGCTTTCATTCCCATTTCTTTGGGCTTTGTTTCCCCTTTCTTTGGGCTTTCTTTGGGCTTTCTTTCCCCTTTCTTTGGGCTTTGTTTCCCCTTTCTTTGGGCTTTCTTTAGGCTTTCCTTAGGCTTTCTTTGGGCTTTCTTTCCGCTTTCTTTGGGCTTTCTTTGGGCTTTCTTTCCCTTTTCTTTGGGCTTCCTTCCCCTTTCTTATGCTTTCTTTGGGCTTTCTTTCCCCTTTCTTTGGGCTTTCTTTCCCCTTTCTTTGGGCTGTCTTTCCCCTTTCTTTGGGCTTTCTTTCCCCTTTCTTTGGGCTTTCTTTCCCCTTTCATTCCACTTTCTTTGGGCTTTCTTTGGGATTTATCTGGGCTTTCTTTCCCCTTTCTTTGGGCTTTCTTTCCCCTTTCTTTGGGCTGTCTTTCCCCTTTCTTTGGGCTGTCATTCCCCTTTCGTTGGGCTTTCTTTCCCCTTTCTTTGAACTTTCTTTCCCTTTTCTTTGGGCTTTCTTTGGGCTTTCTTTGGGCTTTCTTTGGGATTTCTCTGGGCTTTCTTTCCCCTTTCTTTGGGCTTTCTTTCCCCTTTCTTTGGGCTGTCTTTCCCCTTTCTTTGGGCTTTCTTTCCCCTTTCTTTGGGCTTTCTTTCCCCTTTCTTTGGGCTTTCTTTCCCCTTTCTTTGGGCTTTCTTTCCCCTTTCTTTGGGCTTTCTTTGGGCTGTCATTCCACTTTCTTTGGGCTTTCTTTCCCCTTTCTTTGGGCTTTCTTTGGGTTTTCTTTCCCCTTTCTTTCCACTTTCTTTGGGCTTTCTTTGGGCATTCTTTGGGCTTTCTTTGGGCTTTCTTTGGGATTTCTCTGGGCTTTCTTTACCCTTTCATTGGGCTGTCTTTCCCCTTTCTTTGGGCTTTCTTTCCCCTTTCATTGGGCTTTCTTTTCCCTTTCTTTGGGCTTTATTTGGGCTTTCTTTCCCCTTTCTTTGGGCTTTATTTCCCCTTTCTTTGGGCATTCATTGGGCTGTCTTTCCTCTTTCTTTGGGCTTTCTTTCCCCTTTCTTTGGGCTTTCTTTCCCCTTTCTTTGGGCTTTCTTTCCCCTTTCTTTGGGCTTTCTTTGCGCTTTCTTTCCCATTTCTTTGGGCTTTCTTTGAGCTTTCTTTCCCCTTTCTTTCCCCTTTCTTTGGGCTTTCTTTGGGCTTTCTTCCCCCTTTCTTTGGGCTTTCTTTCCCCTTTCTTTGGGCTTTATTTCCCCTTTCTTGGGGCTTTCTTTCCCCTTTCCTTGGGCTTTCTTTCCCCTTTCTTTGGGCTTTCTTTCCCCTTTCTTTGGGGTTTCTTTGAGCTTTCTTTCCCCTTTCTTTCCCCTTTCTTTGGGCTTTCTTTGGGCTTTCTTCCCCCTTTCTTTGGGCTTTCTTTCCCCTTTCTTTGGGCTTTATTTCCCCTTTCTTTGGGCTTTCTTTCCCCTTTCCTTGGGCTTTCTTTCCCCTTTCTTTGGGCTTTCTTTCCCCTTTCTTTGGGGTTTCTTTGGGCTTTCTTTTCCCTTTCTTTGGGCTTTCTTTGGGCTTTCTTTCCCCTTTCTTTGGGCTTTCTTTGGGCTTTCTTTCCCCTTTCTTTGGGCTTTCTTTCCCCTTTCTTTGGGCTTTCTTTACCCTTTCTTTGGGCTTTCTTTCCCCTTTCTTTGGGCTTTCTTTCCCCTTTCTTTGGGCTTTCTTTCCCCTTTCTTTGGCCTTTCTTTCCCCTTTCTTTGGGCATTCTTTGGGCTGTCATTCCCCTTTCTTTGGGCTTTCTTTCCCCTTTCTTTGGGCTTTCTTTGGGCTTTCTTTCCCCTTTATTTGGGCTTTCTTTCCCCTTTCTTTGGGCTTTCTTTGGGCTTTCTTTCCCCTTTCTTTGGGCTTTCTTTCCCCTTTCTTTGGACTTTCTTTGGGCTTTCTTTCCCCTTTCTTTGGGCTTTGTTTCCCCTTTCTTTGGGCTTGCTTTTGGCTTTCTTTAGGCTTTCTTTGGGCTTTCTTTATGCTTTCTTTGGGCTTTCTTTGGGCTTTCTTTCCCTTTTCTTTGTGCTTTCTTTCCCCTTTCTTTGGGCTTTCTTTGTGCTTTCTTTCCCCTTTCTTTGGGCTTTCTTTCCCCTTTCTTTGGGCTTTCTTTCCCCTTTCTTTGGGCTTTCTTTCCCCTTTCTTTGGGCTTTCCTTGGGCTTTCTTTGGGCTTTCTTTGGGTTTTCTTTCCCCTTTCTTTCCACTTTCTTTGGGCTTTCTTTGGGCATTCTTTGGGCTTTCTTTGGGCTTTCTTTGGGATTTCTCTGGGCTTTCTTTACCCTTTCATTGGGCTGTCTTTCCCCTTTCTTTGGGCTTTCTTTCCCCTTTCATTGGGCTTTCTTTTCCCTTTCTTTGGGCTTTATTTGGGCTTTCTTTCCCCTTTCTTTGGGCTTTATTTCCCCTTTCTTTGGGCATTCATTGGGCTGTCTTTCCCCTTTCTTTGGTCTTTCTTTCCCCTTTCTTTGGGCTTTCTTTCCCCTTTTTTTGGGCTTTCTTTCCCCTTTCTTTGGGCTTTCTTTGCGCTTTCTTTCCCATTTCTTTGGGCTTTCTTTGAGCTTTCTTTCCCCTTTCTTTCCCCTTTCTTTGGGCTTTCTTTGGGCTTTCTTCCCCCTTTCTTTGGGCTTTCTTTCCCCTTTCTTTGGGCTTTATTTCCCCTTTCTTGGGGCTTTCTTTCCCCTTTCCTTGGGCTTTCTTTCCCCTTTCTTTGGGCTTTCTTTCCCCTTTCTTTGGGGTTTCTTTGAGCTTTCTTTCCCCTTTCTTTCCCCTTTCTTTGGGCTTTCTTTGGGCTTTCTTCCCCCTTTCTTTGGGCTTTCTTTCCCCTTTCTTTGGGCTTTATTTCCCCTTTCTTTGGGCTTTCTTTCCCCTTTCCTTGGGCTTTCTTTCCCCTTTCTTTGGGCTTTCTTTCCCCTTTCTTTGGGGTTTCTTTGGGCTTTCTTTCCCCTTTCTTTGGGCTTTCTTTGGGCTTTCTTTCCCCTTTCTTTGGGCTTTCTTTGGGCTTTCTTTCCCCTTTCTTTGGGCTTTCTTTCCCCTTTCTTTGGGCTTTCTTTCCCCTTTCTTTGGGCTTTCTTTCCCCTTTCTTTGGGCTTTCTTTCCCCTTTCTTTGGGCTTTCTTTCCCCTTTCTTTGGGCTTTCTTTCCCCTTTCTTTGGGCTTTCTTTGGGCTGTCATTCCCCTTTCTTTGGGCTTTCTTTCCCCTTTCTTTGGGCTTTCTTTGGGCTTTCTTTCCCCTTTCTTTGGGCTTTGTTTCCCCTTTCTTTGGGCTTTCTTTGGGCTTTCTTTCCCCTTTCTTTGGGCTTTCTTTGGGCTTTCTTTCCCCTTTCTTTGGGCTTTGTTTACCCTTTCTTTGGGCTTTCTTTAGGCTTTCTTTAGGCTTTCTTTGGGCTTTCTTGCCGCTTTCTTTGGGCTTTCTTTTGGCTTTCTTTCCCTTTTCTTTGGGCTTTCTTTCCCCTTTCTTTGGGCTTTCTTTCCCCTTTCTTTGGGCTTTATTTCTCCATTCTTTGGGCTGTCTTTCCCCTTTCTTTGGGCTTTCTTTCACCTTTCTTTGGGCTTTCTTTCCCCTTTCTTTGGGCTTTCCTTGGGCTTTATTTGGGCTTTCTTTGGGTTTTCTTTCCCCTTTCTTTCCACTTTCTTTGGGCTTTCTTTGGGCTTTCTTTGGGCTTTCTTTCCCCTTTCTTTGGGCTTTCTTTCCCCTTTCTTTGGGCTTTCTTTTCCCTTTCTTTGGGCTGTCATTCCCGTTTCGTTGGGCTTTCTTTCCCCTTTCTTTGAACTTTCTTTCCCTTTTCTTTGGGCTTTCTTTGGGCTTTCTTTGGGCTTTCTTTGGGATTTTTCTGGGCTTTCTTTCCCCTTTCTTTGGGCTTTCTTTCCCCTTTCTTTGGGCTGTCTTTCCCCTTTCTTTGGGCTTTCTTTCCACTTTCTTTGGGCTTTCTTTTCCCTTTCTTTGGGCTTTCTTTGAGCTTTCTTTCCCCTTTCTTTGGGCTTTCTTTCCCCTTTCATTGGGCATTCTTTGGGCTGTCTTTCCCCTTTCTTTGGGCTTTCTTTCCCCTTTCTTTGGGCTTTCTTTCTCATTTCTTTGGGCTTTCTTTCCCCTTTCTTTGGGCTTTCTTTGCGCTTTCTTTCCCCTTTCTTTGGGCTTTCTTTGAGCTTTCTTTCCCCTTTCTTTGGGCTTTCTTTGGGCTTTCTTTCCCCTTTCTTTCCCCTTTCTTTGGGCTTTCTTTGGGCTTTCTTCCCCCTTTCTTTGGGCTTTCTTTCACCTTTCTTTGGGCTTTATTTCCCCTTTCTTTGGGCTTTCTTTCCCCTTTCCTTGGGCTTTCTTTCCCCTTTCTTTGGGCTTTCTTTCCCCTTTCTTTGGGGTTTCTTTGGGCTTTCTTTCCCCTTTCTTTGGGGTTTCTTTGGGCTTTCTTTCCCCTTTCTTTGGGCTTTCTTTGTGCTTTCTTTCCCCTTTCTTTGGGCTTTCTTTGGGCTTTCTTTGGGCTTTCTTTGGGCTTTCTTTCCCCTTTCTTTGGGCTTTCTTTCCCCTTTCTTTGGGCTTTCTTTCCCCTTTCTTTGGGCTTTCTTTCCCCTTTCTTTGGGCTTTCTTTGGGCTGTCATTCCACTTTCTTTGGGCTTTCTTTCCCCTTTCTTTGGGCTTTCTTTGGGCTTTCTTTCCCCTTTATTTGGGCTTTCTTTCCCCTTTCTTTGGGCTTTCTTTGGGCTTTCTTTCCCCTTTCTTTGGGCTTTCTTTCCCCTTTCTTTGGGCTTTCTTTGGGCTTTCTTTACCCTTTCTTTGGGCTTTCTTTCCCCTTTCTTTGGGCTTTCTTTCCCCTTTCTTTGGGCTTTCTTTCCCCTTTCTTTGGCCTTTCTTTCCCCTTTCTTTGGGCATTCTTTGGGCTGTCATTCCCCTTTCTTTGGGCTTTCTTTCCCCTTTCTTTGGGCTTTCTTTGGGCTTTCTTTCCCCTTTATTTGGGCTTTCTTTCCCCTTTCTTTGGGCTTTCTTTGGGCTTTCTTTCCCCTTTCTTTGGGCTTTCTTTCCCCTTTCTTTGGACTTTCTTTGGGCTTTCTTTCCCCTTTCTTTGGGCTTTGTTTCCCCTTTCTTTGGGCTTGCTTTTGGCTTTCTTTAGGCTTTCTTTGGGCTTTCTTTATGCTTTCTTTGGGCTTTCTTTGGGCTTTCTTTCCCTTTTCTTTGTGCTTTCTTTCCCCTTTCTTTGGGCTTTCTTTGTGCTTTCTTTCCCCTTTCTTTGGGCTTTCTTTCCCCTTTCTTTGGGCTTTCTTTCCCCTTTCTTTGGGCTTTCTTTCCCCTTTCTTTGGGCTTTCCTTGGGCTTTCTTTGGGCTTTCTTTGGGTTTTCTTTCCCCTTTCTTTCCACTTTCTTTGGGCTTTCTTTGGGCATTCTTTGGGCTTTCTTTGGGCTTTCTTTGGGATTTCTCTGGGCTTTCTTTACCCTTTCATTGGGCTGTCTTTCCCCTTTCTTTGGGCTTTCTTTCCCCTTTCATTGGGCTTTCTTTTCCCTTTCTTTGGGCTTTATTTGGGCTTTCTTTCCCCTTTCTTTGGGCTTTATTTCCCCTTTCTTTGGGCATTCATTGGGCTGTCTTTCCCCTTTCTTTGGTCTTTCTTTCCCCTTTCTTTGGGCTTTCTTTCCCCTTTTTTTGGGCTTTCTTTCCCCTTTCTTTGGGCTTTCTTTGCGCTTTCTTTCCCATTTCTTTGGGCTTTCTTTGAGCTTTCTTTCCCCTTTCTTTCCCCTTTCTTTGGGCTTTCTTTGGGCTTTCTTCCCCCTTTCTTTGGGCTTTCTTTCCCCTTTCTTTGGGCTTTATTTCCCCTTTCTTGGGGCTTTCTTTCCCCTTTCCTTGGGCTTTCTTTCCCCTTTCTTTGGGCTTTCTTTCCCCTTTCTTTGGGGTTTCTTTGAGCTTTCTTTCCCCTTTCTTTCCCCTTTCTTTGGGCTTTCTTTGGGCTTTCTTCCCCCTTTCTTTGGGCTTTCTTTCCCCTTTCTTTGGGCTTTATTTCCCCTTTCTTTGGGCTTTCTTTCCCCTTTCCTTGGGCTTTCTTTCCCCTTTCTTTGGGCTTTCTTTCCCCTTTCTTTGGGGTTTCTTTGGGCTTTCTTTCCCCTTTCTTTGGGCTTTCTTTGGGCTTTCTTTCCCCTTTCTTTGGGCTTTCTTTGGGCTTTCTTTCCCCTTTCTTTGGGCTTTCTTTCCCCTTTCTTTGGGCTTTCTTTCCCCTTTCTTTGGGCTTTCTTTCCCCTTTCTTTGGGCTTTCTTTCCCCTTTCTTTGGGCTTTCTTTCCCCTTTCTTTGGGCTTTCTTTCCCCTTTCTTTGGGCTTTCTTTGGGCTGTCATTCCCCTTTCTTTGGGCTTTCTTTCCCCTTTCTTTGGGCTTTCTTTGGGCTTTCTTTCCCCTTTCTTTGGGCTTTGTTTCCCCTTTCTTTGGGCTTTCTTTGGGCTTTCTTTCCCCTTTCTTTGGGCTTTCTTTGGGCTTTCTTTCCCCTTTCTTTGGGCTTTGTTTACCCTTTCTTTGGGCTTTCTTTAGGCTTTCTTTAGGCTTTCTTTGGGCTTTCTTGCCGCTTTCTTTGGGCTTTCTTTTGGCTTTCTTTCCCTTTTCTTTGGGCTTTCTTTCCCCTTTCTTTGGGCTTTCTTTCCCCTTTCTTTGGGCTTTATTTCTCCATTCTTTGGGCTGTCTTTCCCCTTTCTTTGGGCTTTCTTTCACCTTTCTTTGGGCTTTCTTTCCCCTTTCTTTGGGCTTTCCTTGGGCTTTATTTGGGCTTTCTTTGGGTTTTCTTTCCCCTTTCTTTCCACTTTCTTTGGGCTTTCTTTGGGCTTTCTTTGGGCTTTCTTTCCCCTTTCTTTGGGCTTTCTTTCCCCTTTCTTTGGGCTTTCTTTTCCCTTTCTTTGGGCTGTCATTCCCGTTTCGTTGGGCTTTCTTTCCCCTTTCTTTGAACTTTCTTTCCCTTTTCTTTGGGCTTTCTTTGGGCTTTCTTTGGGCTTTCTTTGGGATTTTTCTGGGCTTTCTTTCCCCTTTCTTTGGGCTTTCTTTCCCCTTTCTTTGGGCTGTCTTTCCCCTTTCTTTGGGCTTTCTTTCCACTTTCTTTGGGCTTTCTTTTCCCTTTCTTTGGGCTTTCTTTGAGCTTTCTTTCCCCTTTCTTTGGGCTTTCTTTCCCCTTTCATTGGGCATTCTTTGGGCTGTCTTTCCCCTTTCTTTGGGCTTTCTTTCCCCTTTCTTTGGGCTTTCTTTCTCATTTCTTTGGGCTTTCTTTCCCCTTTCTTTGGGCTTTCTTTGCGCTTTCTTTCCCCTTTCTTTGGGCTTTCTTTGAGCTTTCTTTCCCCTTTCTTTGGGCTTTCTTTGGGCTTTCTTTCCCCTTTCTTTCCCCTTTCTTTGGGCTTTCTTTGGGCTTTCTTCCCCCTTTCTTTGGGCTTTCTTTCACCTTTCTTTGGGCTTTATTTCCCCTTTCTTTGGGCTTTCTTTCCCCTTTCCTTGGGCTTTCTTTCCCCTTTCTTTGGGCTTTCTTTCCCCTTTCTTTGGGGTTTCTTTGGGCTTTCTTTCCCCTTTCTTTGGGGTTTCTTTGGGCTTTCTTTCCCCTTTCTTTGGGCTTTCTTTGTGCTTTCTTTCCCCTTTCTTTGGGCTTTCTTTGGGCTTTCTTTGGGCTTTCTTTGGGCTTTCTTTCCCCTTTCTTTGGGCTTTCTTTCCCCTTTCTTTGGGCTTTCTTTCCCCTTTCTTTGGGCTTTCTTTCCCCTTTCTTTGGGCTTTCTTTGGGCTGTCATTCCACTTTCTTTGGGCTTTCTTTCCCCTTTCTTTGGGCTTTCTTTGGGCTTTCTTTCCCCTTTATTTGGGCTTTCTTTCCCCTTTCTTTGGGCTTTCTTTGGGCTTTCTTTCCCCTTTCTTTGGGCTTTCTTTCCCCTTTCTTTGGGCTTTCTTTGGGCTTTCTTTCCCCTTTCTTTGGGCTTTGTTTCCCCTTTCTTTGGGCTTGCTTTTGGCTTTCTTTAGGCTTTCTTTGGGCTTTCTTTCCGCTTACTTTGGGCTTTCTTTGGGCTTTCTTTCCCTTTTCTTTGGGCTTTCTTTCCCCTTTCTTTGGGCTTTCTTTGTGCTTTCTTTCCCCTTTCTTTGGGCTTTCTTTCCCCTTTCTTTGGGCTGTCTTTCCCCTTTCTTTGGGCTTTCTTTCCCCTTTCTTTGGGCTTTCCTTGGGCTTTCTTTGGGCTTTCTTTGGGTTTTCTTTCCCCTTTCTTTCCACTTTCTTTGGGCTTTCTTTGGGCTTTCTTTGGGCTTTCTTTGGGCTTTCTTTGGGCTTTCTTTCCCCTTTCTTTGGGCTGTCATTCCCCTTTCTTTGGGCTTTCTTTCCCCTTTCTTTGGGCTTTCTTTCCCCTTTCTTTGGGCTTTCTTTCCCCTTTCTTTGGGCTTTCTTTCCCCTTTCTTTGGCCTTTCTTTGAGCTTTCTTTCCCCTTTCTTTAGGCTTTCTTTCCCCTTTCTTTGGGCTTTCCTTGGGCTTTCTTTGGGCTTTCTTTGGGTTTTCTTTCCCCTTTCTTTCCACTTTCTTTGGGCTTTCTTTGGGCTTTCTTTCCCCTTTCTTTGGGCTTTCTTTCCCCTTTCTTTGGGCTTTCTTTCCCCTTTCTTTGAAATTTCTTTCCCTTTTCTTTGGGCTTTCTTCTGGCTTTCTTTGGGCTTTCTTTGGGATTTTTCTGGGCTTTCTTTCCCCTTTCTTTGGGCTTTCTTTCCCCTTTCTTTGGGCTTTCTTTCCCCTTTCTTTGGGCTTTCTTTCCACTTTCTTTGGGCTTTCTTTTCCCTTTCTTTGGGCTTTCTTTGAGCTTTCTTTCCCCTTTCTTTGGGCTTTCTTTCCCCTTTCATTGGGCATTCTTAGGGCTGTCTTTCCCCTTTCTTTGGGCTTTCTTTCCCCTTTCTTTGGGCTTTCTTTCCCATTTCTTTGGGCTTTCTTTCCCCTTTCTTTGGGCTTTCTTTGCGCTTTCTTTCCCCTTTCTTTGGGCTTTCTTTGAGCTTTCTTTCCCCTTTCTTTGGGCTTTCTTTGGGCTTTCTTTGGGCTTTCTTTCCCCTTTCTTTCCCCTTTCTTTGGGCTTTCTTTGGGCTTTCTTCCCCCTTTCTTTGGGCTTTCTTTCACCTTTCTTTGGGCTTTATTTCCCCTTTCTTTGGGCTTTCTTTCCCCTTTCCTTGGGCTTTCTTTCCCCTTTCTTTGGGCTTTCTTTCCCCTTTCTTTGGGGTTTCTTTGGGCTTTCTTTCCCCTTTCTTTGGGGTTTCTTTGGGCTTTATTTGGGCTTTCTTTGGGTTTTCTTTCCCCTTTCTTTCCACTTTCTTTGGGCTTTCTTTGGGCTTTCTTTGGGCTTTCTTTCCCCTGTCTTTGGGCTTTCTTTCCCCTTTCCTTGGGCTTTCTTTCCCCTTTCTTTGGGCTTTCTTTCCCCTTTCTTTGGGGTTTCTTTGGGCTTTCTTTCCCCTTTCTTTGGGCTTTCTTTGGGCTTTCTTTCCCCTTTCTTTGGGCTTTCTTTGGGCTTTCTTTGGGCTTTCTTTCCCCTTTCTTTGGGCTGTCATTCCCCTTTCGTTGGGCTTTCTTTCCCCTTTCTTTGGGCTTTCCTTCCCCTTTTTTTGGGCTTTCTTTGGGCTGTCATTCCCCTTTCTTTGGGCTTTCTTTCCCCTTTCTTTGGGATTTCTTTGGGCTTTCTTTCCCCTTTCTTTGGGCTTTGTTTCCCCTTTCTTTGGGCTTTCTTTGGGCTTTCTTTCCCCTTTCTTTGGGCTTTCTTTCCCCTTTCTTTCCCCTTTCTTTGGGCTTTCTTTCCCCATTCTTTGGGCTGTCTTTCCCCTTTCTTTGGGCTTTCTTTCCCCTTTCTTTGGGCTTTCTTTCCCCTTTCTTTGGGCTTTCCTTGGGCTTTCTTTGGGCTTTCTTTGGGTTTTCTTTCCCCTTTCTTTCCACTTTCTTTGGGCTTTCTTTGGGCTTTCTTTGGGCTTTCTTTCCCCTTTCTTTGGGCTTTCTTTCCCCTTTCTTTGGGCTTTCTTTTCCCTTTCTTTGGGCTGTCATTCCCCTTTCGTTGGGCTTTCTTTCCCCTTTCTTTGAACTTTCTTTCCCTTTTCTTTGGGCTTTCTTTGGGCTTTCTTTGGGCTTTCTTTGGGCTTTCTTTGGGATTTTTCTGGGCTTTCTTTCCCCTTTCTTTGGGCTTTCTTTCCCCTTTCTTTGGGCTGTCTTTCCCCTTTCTTTGGGCTGTCTTTCCCCTTTCTTTGGGCTTTCTTTCCCCTTTCTTTGGGCTTTCTTTCCCCTTTCTTTGGGCTTTCTTTCCCCTTTCTTTGGGCTTTCTTTGCGCTTTCTTTCCCCTTTCTTTGGGCTTTCTTTGAGCTTTCTTTCCCCTTTCTTTGGGCTTTCTTTGGGCTTTCTTTGGGCTTTCTTTCCCCTTTCTTTCCCCTTTCTTTGGGCTTTCTTTGGGCTTTCTTCCCCCTTTCTTTGGGCTTTCTTTCACCTTTCTTTGGGCTTTATTTCCCCTTTCTTTGGCTTTCTTTCCCCTTTCCTTGGGCTTTCCTTCCCCTTTCTTTGGGCTTTCTTTCCCCTTTCTTTGGGGTTTCTTTGGGCTTTCTTTCCCCTTTCTTTGGGCTTTCTTTCCCCTTTCTTTGGGCTTTCTTTCCCCTTTCTTTGGGCTTTCTTTCCCCTTTCTTTGAACTTTCTTTCCCTTTTCTTTGGGCTTTCTTTGGGCTTTCTTTGGGCTTTCTTTGGGCTTTCTTTGGGATTTTTCTGGGCTTTCTTTCCCCTTTCTTTGGGCTTTCTTTCCCCTTTCTTTGGGCTGTCTTTCCCCTTTCTTTGGGCTGTCTTTCCCCTTTCTTTGGGCTTTCTTTCCCCTTTCTTTGGGCTTTCTTTCCCCTTTCTTTGGGCTTTCTTTCCCCTTTCTTTGGGCTTTCTTTGCGCTTTCTTTCCCCTTTCTTTGGGCTTTCTTTGAGCTTTCTTTCCCCCTTTCTTTGGGCTTTCTTTGGGCTTTCTTTGGGCTTTCTTTCCCCTTTCTTTCCCCTTTCTTTGGGCTTTCTTTGGGCTTTCTTCCCCCTTTCTTTGGGCTTTCTTTCACCTTTCTTTGGGCTTTATTTCCCCTTTCTTTGGGCTTTCTTTCCCCTTTCCTTGGGCTTTCCTTCCCCTTTCTTTGGGCTTTCTTTCCCCTTTCTTTGGGGTTTCTTTGGGCTTTCTTTCCCCTTTCTTTGGGCTTTCTTTCCCCTTTCTTTGGGCTTTCTTTCCCCTTTCTTTGGGCTTTCTTTCCCCTTTCTTTGGGCTTTCTTTCCCCTTTCTTTGGGCTTTCTTTGGGCTGTCATTCCCCTTTCTTTGGGCTTTCTTTCCTCTTTCTTTGGGCTTTCTTTGGGCTTTCTTTCCCCTTTCTTTGGGCTTTCTTTCCCCTTTCTTTGGGCTTTCTTTCCCCTTTCTTTGGGCTTTCTTTCCCCTTTCTTTGGGCTTTCTTTGGGCTTTCTTTACCCTTTCTTTGGTGCCGCGATGAAGAGACGGGGACGCAACTTGATGCAAGCAAAGTGTCCACTTTATTGTTCTCTACACAATCCTTTTATACTGTTACATACATTACAACTACTATCGTGGATTATACTGATTGGTATACCAACTAATTAGCTCATACATATTACAAAAGCTGAGCTCATGATAGGTTAGTAAGAAAGCATGCATATCTTATCTTAGGTCCTTGTAACTACATGCCTTTCGTGTTAGGAAAGCTTCGCGCGACTATAACAAGATACTGTTGCCAAACCACCAGTTCCTGTGCTTTGTTCTTACACCCATCGGCTGTAATTTTCCACAACCCCCCAGTAACTTCCCATGCTAACACAGCAGGTCCAATAACTAAAATCAGCACATTGCCCACAAATACAGCCAAGACAACCCACATCTCCCCCTTTTTATTTTCAAACATTTGCTTCTTCCCAAGGTCGGCGCCCAACTAGTTCGAGGACGTCTTGCTTCACCAACATTTCTGTACTGGGAGTTTTCGGAAGGTCTTGTGCTTGTACAAGAAAAATCTTATTTACTGAAGCGGTTATCGACTTTTGTAAGCACTGCAAAATACATGGAATCGTTAGTAATAATACACAAATTACTAAAAGGATCAAAATTCCCTGTTTAAGTAAATCTTTTATCCACCCTGTAATTCCCCAAGAAGCTAGCCACCCATCGAGTCCATCCATTCCTTCCTGCACATTGTGAATCCTTTCTCGTAGTTCTGCAATCTGTTTATGAATGCTCACAGAGTGATCAGATAGATTCATGCAACACATTCCTTCAAATTCTTGACATCCATGTCCGTGGGCTAGTAAAAGGAAATCTATGGCGGCACGATTCTGTAGGACTACATGTCGTAAGCTATCTACATCTTGAGCTAATCCTGACAAAATGTCAGAGGTCGTGTTAAATTCTTTGACAGCCCAGCATGCCAATTGTTTTATTTTATTCCAATTGCTTGCGGCCATTCCACCAGGCAAAAATAGGGACAGAGCTATAGTAGATCCTAAAGACCCTAAATTGACGCGATCATCGCAATCTGGTTGTAATTGTCGCAATGACCTTTTTGATCTGGTACTATTGCTCAGGGAACGATTAAGCATGTCCCTCATATGAGGTGCGAACAGCGTAAGTCTCCCAATATAACAAGGTCCTCCCACAGGTTTAAAAGGAATTCCGGGCCATGCTCTATCTCCACAAATCAAGAAATAGCCTTTTGGCAACCTTACCTGTCCAGTGATATCGGCCACATCTCTAGTCCCTGCATTTATCGAAATGTTCCAATGACCAGAGTTACCTGACACGTTTTGATAATGAATCAGTGAATCTAATGTCTCTTTGTGACCATCTCGAATCAAATACCCAGTCCAGCTATCACCAAAATAGACCACTCCAGTCCCGTTAACAGGAAGAATCTCCGGACTCATATTAGAGCAATTTTCGCGATTTGAGATGTTCTCCCATTCCCCCTGTGGAGGGAAGGAGCCCCAAAGTGTCAGTTCCTGAAACGGTAAGTGATTAGAGAAATTGAGCCTTTGAATTAAGCCTTGCTGGAGCATGGCTCCCTGCTCTACTGGCCAGTCGCTACTTTTTATACACCATCCGTCACTGTTATTTCTCCTCCATTGCCAATATGAGGAATTGAGTACATTCGACAAATCAGGGGTGTTAACGTAACCTCGAAAATCGTCTAGGTGTACATATGGATACCCAATTAAACATGTTCTAAACGGATCGCTTACTTGCGCCAGGGACAGACAAAAGTCTGTGGTCCCAGTACGATTTGCCCACGTGAGCCACACATTAGTACGAGGGTCAACATGATGTAAATCAAAGCTAAGACCTAAGCTTATAGTACTTAACAAAAAGATTAATACTTGGCCCATTCCTGCAGGCTCTTAGTCTTCCTTCTGTTTCTCTTTTTCCGACACCTCCTTTTTGTTTCCTCCCACTTATCGGGGTTTACTTCCCAGGTCTGTGGTACTGTTTCTGAGACGGAATTCATTCGGGAGCAACGTTCTCCTCATCGAACGCAGTTCTGGAGCGTTATCAGAAGACTGCCGTTGCAATGTTTCTCGGAAGGGTCTCACGTTCTTTGCCGGGATCCAGCGAGGACCTCTCTCTGTGGAAACACAAGCATAACCTCTACCCCATGTAACAAGGGGATAGGGTCCCATCACTTTACCTGTTTCGGGGTCCCGGATCAATACTGGCGGCTTAATCTTGGGTTCAAAAAGGGTGTTTGTGCTAAAATGACGAACTACTGGAGGATTGCTGTCTAACAGGGAACAATTCAAAAAATTAAAAACATACAAGGCTTTCTGTAAGCGCTCCTCTGGTGTAGCAGCCCCTATTCCCCCTTTTTGTTTTAATAACAAACGTAAGGCCTGCAGCATTTTGATGAAAAAAGGAGTGGCTGAGTCGAGCTTGCGCTAATCGATCTGGTAACACCTGCACCGGTAGCGTAAGCAAATCCGCTTGTCGGTTCCCTTCTGCAATAAAACCAGGTAGAGAAGTGTGAGATCGGACATGCATAATAAAATAAGGGTGAAGGCGGGAATCTAACAGGAAAATGAGTTCTTGTAACAGATTGAACAGTGCCGCATGAGAAATATCCCGTAGCACAGAAGCTTCTGCTCGGCTAACAATTCCTGCAACATAAGCAGAATCAGTGATTATATTGAGAGGAATAGACCATTTTCGAAACACTCGAACAACTGCAGATAATTCTACTATTTGAGGAGAACCCTGCACAATCTCAACATCTGAGCCCCACTGTTCCCGCTGGTCATCCCACCAAAGGATAACAGACTTGTGAGATTTGCCAGACCCATCTGTGAATACAGTAAGGGCTTGTAAAGGCTGGTCACTCCGCTTTGGAACAGGTAAAAGGTGAAAATCAATGCTTAACAGCTTGTGAGAAGGCGGATGAGAAGTGAGTTGGCCTGCATAGCCAGTCAGGGCTATACCTAGTGCATCTGATTGTTGTTGTAGCCATTGCAGGTAAACAGCTGTTACTGGCATACATATGAGGGCAAAGTCCGTGCCCGCCAGGGTAAGTAATCGCTGTCTGGCCCTGATGATTAAAGATGCAAACATCTCATGTTGGGTAGAAATCGTCTTTGTGGCTTGGTTAGGCAGAAAAATCCATTCAATGATCAGTAAAGGGTCAGTTTTCTGGCAGTCCCATTGAAAGATAAGCGCATAAGGCTGTCTAGCAGGATTAAGGATGATTAATTGAAAAGGCAATTCTGGTTCCCATCGATGCGCTTGTCTGGAGGCAATTGCTGTTGCAGCTTTATGCAAGGAAGCTATGGCTTCAGGACTAAGAGTTCGCGGAGCGTTTAAATCCGAGCTTCCTTTAAGCATTTCGAATAAGGGACGAAGGTCCGCATTACTGATTCCTAACAATGGTCTGACCCAATTGATTGTACCCAGCAGTTTTTGTACATCATGTAAGTTCTTTACATTTGCCTGTATCTGTAAGGGTTGCGGGGTAATAGTCTGAGCCCTTATACGCCATCCTAAGTATTTCCAAGGTGGCATTCTTTGAATTTTTTCTGGTGCAATACAGAGGTCTGCTGATTTTACAGCAGCCACGACAAGGGCTACAGCTTCCTCCATGACTTCATGGTGCTGTGCTGCCACTAGAATGTCATCCATATAATGATATAACAATGCAGCAGGCACTGCAGCTCTAACAGGACTAAGTATCTTTGCTACATACCATTGGCATATTGTAGGGCTATTTTTCATTCCTGCGGTAGCACAACCCACTGGTATCTTTGCAAAGGAGCTTGCATGTTGACGCTTGGCACAGAAAAGGCAAATTTAGGGGCATCATCTGGATGCAATGGAATGTTGAAAAAACAATCTTTGAGGTCTATGATGGTTAAATGCCAATCTCGAGGGATCATGGTAGGTGATGGAAGCCCAGGCTGCAGGGCCCCCATATCTTCCATAGCGTCATTAATTTTCTGAGGTCATGGAGCAGGCGCCACTTGCCAGTCAGTTTTTTAATAACAAAGATAGGCGAGTTCCACGGACTCGTTGAGGGTACAATATGTCCCATAGATAGTTGTTCGTTAACTATTTCTTGGAGGGCGTGAAGTTTTTCAGTGGCAGGGGCCATTGATCAATCCAAATAGGAGTGTCTGTCTTCCAGGTTAACTTTGGGGTTTCACGCCCCTCAATGGCCCCACCTAAAAATGTGTCTGGATAGACACCCCCCACTGAGACAACACATCACGTCCCCACAAGACCATAGGCACCGGTAAGATAAACGGTTTGACTGAGGCAACTCGTCCTTCTGAATTTTGAACTTGTATCATTTCTGCGCTTTGGCGGCTAGCTCCGCACCCCCCAATCCCTGCTAACGTCTGAGAGATATCAGCTAAAGGCCACCTAGAAGGCCACTTCGCTTGAGAAATAACGGTAACATCTGCACCTGTATCAATGATTCCACTCAACACGACTTGCTGACCTCTGCAAATGAGGGTACATTGACATATAGGACGCTTTTGTGAGATGGCTTGAGCCCATAAAATTAGTGGTTCTCCCGTAGACCCAAAGCTTCCCTGTCTCTGCGGGAGCATTTGGTCAGGGATTGAGACATAGTCCTCCTTAGGGATCAGTATCAATTGAGCAATACGACTTCCCTCTGGTACTGTGCAAGGAGGAAATGGGGTCCAAGCCATAATTTTGATTTCGGAATTACTGTCAGGATCAATTACTCCAGGCAATACAAAAAGCCCTGACAGGGTGGTGGATGATCTTCCCAATAATAAAGCCTGCGTTTGAGGAGGCAAAGGGCCTGCAACTTTGGTAGGCAGTAAGTGAACAGAGGAATCAAACAGCGTTACTGTGTGGGCGGTTGCCAGGTCCAGGCCGGCGCTCCCTGCTATTGCGGGAGAGAGACTGGAAACCCTCCGGTCCCCCGCTCCTCCCCCCGCGCTTGCAGGGGCGTTGAGGCTGGCCGCGGAACTTGTGTCTGCACGCGCCGCGGGTTCGCGCTCCACTGCCGGTTTCCCGGTATGGGATGCCCATTCACATCATATTTAGATTTACATTGGTTTGCAAAATGCCGTCCCCTCTGGCATCTGGGACAAATACCAGGTGCTGGGGGTCTCTTCCCCCCGGCGCTGCGACAATCTCTTTTAAAGTGACCTGGCTTCCCACAACCGAAACAGTTCTGTTGCTTACTGTTTCCCACAGGTCCGCGCATGGCCGCAAAGGCAGCAGCCATCGCTTCATATTTATAATCCATAGTGCCAATTCTGTTACACGCCTCAATCATCTCAATCAAAGTAGGATTTTGGTTTGGAAGCGATTTTAAAAGTTTTTTGCAATCAGCGTTGGCATTTTCCACTGCTAATTTAAGTAATAGGATATCTCGAGCCTCGGTATTATCTACTTGCCGATCTAAGGCTTGTTTCAAGCGGTCTACAAATTGCATATACGGCTCTCGGGGCTCTTGGGTGATATTAGTAAACGCTTTCTGAGGCTTTTGAGAATCAGGAACTTTCAATAAAGCCTTTTTCGCTTCCTCCCGGACTGCTTCTAAGGCTTCTCGGGGGATATCCCTTGCCTGTCCGGCCGGGTCTGCATGTTGCCCAGTCCCAGTAAGATGTTCTATGGTTAAGGCAGCTAGGGCAGCATTCGCATGTCCCGCATACCCCAACAAAATTGTCTGCAGCCCCGTTCTCCATTGAGACTCCCACATTGTATATTGCGTCGGGGTTAATAACAATCGCGCGAGAGATTTTAAATCATGTGGGGTCATGACATATGTATCGAATACAGAAGATAAAAGGCTTGCAAAATAAGGAGAAGACAACCCGTGCTCGGTAACCGTACGACGCAACTCCTTAATCACTGAAAAGGACAATGCTTCCCATTGAGCCGCCCCCCCCCTTCCTTGATATATAACAGGCGCTACTATAGTCCTTGCTATCTCTAACTCCCCCTCCTTTAAGGCTTGGCGTTTGATCTCTCCCCAGACATTATGAGGATCAGGAGGGAAAAGATCGGGTTCTTTTTCGGGATCAACAGGTCCGGGATCAAAGGGATCATCCTCCGGGGGATACCCCGCTGCACAGGCCAAGGGGGGTGGTGACGGTAATGATGGTGCAGAGGGCTTTGTCTCCCCTTCTGAACCTCGTTGGCTCTGCTCTTGCGCTTTCACAGCCTCAAAAATTTTTCTCCAGTGTGGGAGCATATGTTGCGCTTCCTCATTTCCAGAGGTAGCTGCATCCCATAATTTCACCCGTACATCGTCCCAAAGTTCCCGGGTAAAAATCGAAGAAGCAGTAACTGTAGGGATCTTAACCTGGACCCATTTAAGGATCAGCTTGAGGTCCTGACCCGAAAGGGTCTTTTCCCCATGCTTCTGAAGTAAAGCTTTCATTAGCTCATAAACGTCTCTTTCAGGGGAACTCGTCTGATTCCCCATTTTGCTAGTTTCCCGCAGCTCACCTCTCGTTCCAGACGGGGGTGATGACTTCAGTAGCCGGCTTTTCCCTGCTCCTTGTAGCAGCGTTCCCAGTTCTGCGGGACTCGCAGCACGCCACCAGATAGGTGATTATCAGCCTCCGGCGGAGTCTTCACCAAAGATCACGTCGGGGGGCACCATTTGCCGCGATGAAGAGACGGGGACGCAACTTGATGCAAGCAAAGTGTCCACTTTATTGTTCTCTACACAATCCTTTTATACTGTTACATACATTACAACTACTATCGTGGATTATACTGATTGGTATACCAACTAATTAGCTCATACATATTACAAAAGCTGAGCTCATGATAGGTTAGTAAGAAAGCATGCATATCTTATCTTAGGTCCTTGTAACTACATGCCTTTCGTGTTAGGAAAGCTTCGCGCGACTATAACAAGATACTGTTGCCAAACCACCAGTTCCTGTGCTTTGTTCTTACACCCATCGGCTGTAATTTTCCACAACCCCCCAGTAACTTCCCATGCTAACACAGCAGGTCCAATAACTAAAATCAGCACATCGCCCACAAATACAGCCAAGACAACCCACACTTAGGGCTTTGTTTCCCCTTTCTTTGGGCTTTCTTTGGGCTTTCTTTCCCCTTTCTTTGGGCTTTCTTTCCCCTTTCTTTGGGCTTTCTTTGGGCTTTCTTTCCCCTTTCTTTGGGCTTTCTTTCCCCTTTCTTTGGGCTTTCTTTGGGCTGTCATTCCCCTTTCTTTGGGCTTTCTTTCCTCTTTCTTTGGGCTTTCTTTCCCCTTTCTTTGGGCTTTGTTTCCCCTTTCTTTGGGCTTTCTTTGGGCTTTCTTTCCCCTTTCTTTGGGCTTTCTTTCCCCTTTCTTTGGGATTTCTTTGGGCTTTCTTTCCCCTTTCTTTGGGCTTTGTTTCCCCTTTCTTTGGGCTTTCTTTTGGCTTTATTTAGGCTTTCTTTGGGCTTTCTTTCCGCTTTCTTTGGGCTTTCTTTGGGCTTTCTTTCCCTTTTCTTTGGGCTTTCTTTCCCCTTTCTTTGGGCTTTCTTTGGGCTTTCTTTCCCCTTTCTTTGGGCTTTATTTCCCTTTCTTTGGGCTGTCTTTCCCCTTTCTTTGTGATTTCTTTCCCCTTTCTTTGGGCTTTCCTTGGGCTTTCTTTGGGCTTTATTTGGGTTTTCTTTCCCCTTTCTTTCCACTTTCTTTGGGCTTTCTTTGGGCTTTCTTTGGGCTTTCTTTCCCCTTTCTTTGGGCTTTCTTTCCCCTTTCTTTGGGCTGTCATTCCCCTTTCTTTGGGCTTTCTTTCCCCTTTCTTTTGGCTTTCTTTCCCTTTTCTTTGGGCTTTCTTTGGGCTTTCTTTCCCCTTTCTTTGGGCTTTGTTTCCCGTTTCTTTGGGCTTTCTTTTGGCTTTCTTTAGGCTTTCTTTGGGCTTTCTTTCCGCTTTCTTTGGGCTTTCTTTGGGCTTGCTTTCCCTTTTCTTTGGGCTTTCTTTCCCCTTTCTTTGGGCTTTCTTTGTGCTTTCTTTCCCCTTTCTTTGGGCTTTCTTTCCCCTTTCTTTGGGCTGTCTTTCCCCTTTCTTTGGGCTTTCTTTCCCCTTTCTTTGGGCTTTCCTTGGGCTTTCTTTGGGCTTTCTTTGGGTTTTCTTTCCCCTTTCTTTCCACTTTCTTTGGGCTTTCTTTGGGCTTTCTTTGGGCTTTCTTTGGGCTTTCTTTCCCCTTTCTTTGGGCTTTCGTTCTCCTTTCTTTGAGCTGTCATTCCCCTTTCTTTGGGCTTTCTTTCCCCTTTCTTTTGGCTTTCTTTCCATTTTCTTTGGGCTTTCTTTGGGCTTTCTTTCCCCTTTCTTTGGGCTTTCTTTACCCTTTCTTTGGGCTTTCTTTCCCCTTTCTTTGGGCTTTCTTTCCCCTTTCTTTGGGCTTTCTTTCCCCTTTCTTTGGCCTTTCTTTCCCCTTTCTTTGGGCTTTCTTTGGGCTGTCATTCCCCTTTCTTTGGGCTTTCTTTCCCCTTTCTTTGGGCTTTCTTTGGGCTTTCTTTCCCCTTTATTTGGGCTTTCTTTCCCCTTTCTTTGGGCTTTCTTTGGGCTTTCTTTCCCCTTTCTTTGGGCTTTCTTTCCCCTTTCTTTGGGCTTTCTTTGGGCTTTCTTTCCCCTTTCTTTGGGCTTTGTTTCCCCTTTCTCTGGGCTTGCTTTTGGCTTTCTTTAGGCTTTCTTTGGGCTTTCTTTATGCTTTCTTTGGGCTTTCTTTGGGCTTTCTTTCCCTTTTCTTTGGGCTTTCTTTCCCCTTTCTTTGGGCTTTCTTTGTGCTTTCTTTCCCCTTTCTTTGGGCTTTCTTTCCCCTTTCTTTGGGCTTTCTTTCCCCTTTCTTTGGGCTTTCTTTCCCCTTTCTTTCCACTTTCTTTGGGCTTTCTTTGGGCATTCTTTGGGCTTTCTTTGGGCTTTCTTTGGGATTTCTCTGGGCTTTCTTTACCCTTTCTTTGGGCTGTCTTTCCCCTTTCTTTGGGCTTTCTTTCCCCTTTCATTGGGCTTTCTTTTCCCTTTCTTTGGGCTTTATTTGGGCTTTCTTTCCCCTTTCTTTGGGCTTTATTTCCCCTTTCTTTGGGCATTCATTGGGCTGTCTTTCCCCTTTCTTTGGTCTTTCTTTCCCCTTTCTTTGGGCTTTCTTTCCCCTTTTTTTGGGCTTTCTTTCCCCTTTCTTTGGGCTTTCTTTGCGCTTTCTTTCCCATTTCTTTGGGCTTTCTTTGAGCTTTCTTTCCCCTTTCTTTCCCCTTTCTTTGGGCTTTCTTTGGGCTTTCTTCCCCCTTTCTTTGGGCTTTCTTTCCCCTTTCTTTGGGCTTTATTTCCCCTTTCTTGGGGCTTTCTTTCCCCTTTCCTTGGGCTTTCTTTCCCCTTTCTTTGGGTTTCTTTCCCCTTTCTTTGGGGTTTCTTTGAGCTTACTTTCCCCTTTCTTTCCCCTTTCTTTGGGCTTTCTTTGGGCTTTCTTCCCCCTTTCTTTGGGCTTTCTTTCCCCTTTCTTTGGGCTTTATTTCCCCTTTCTTTGGGCTTTCTTTCCCCTTTCCTTGGGCTTTCTTTCCCCTTTCTTTGGGCTTTCTTTCCCCTTTCTTTGGGCTTTCTTTACCCTTTCTTTGGGCTTTCTTTCCCCTTTCTTTGGGCTTTCTTTCCCTTTCTTTGGGCTTTCTTTCCCCTTTCTTTGGCCTTTCTTTCCCCTTTCTTTGGGCTTTCTTTGGGCTGTCATTCCCCTTTCTTTGGGCTTTCTTTCCCCTTTCTTTGGGCTTTCTTTGGGCTTTCTTTCCCCTTTCTTTGGGCTTTGTTTCCCCTTTCTTTGGGCTTTCTTTGGGCTTTCTTTCCCCTTTCTTTGGGCTTTCTTTCCCCTTTCTTTGGGCTTTCTTTGGGCTTTCTTTCCCCTTTCTTTGGGCTTTGTTTACCCTTTCTTTGGGCTTTCTTTAGGCTTTCTTTAGGCTTTCTTTGGGCTTTCTTGCCGCTTTCTTTGGGCTTTCTTTGGGCTTTCTTTCCCTTTTCTTTGGGCTTTCTTTCCCCTTTCTTTGGGCTTTCTTTGGGCTTTCTTTCCCCTTTCTTTGGGCTTTATTTCTCCATTCTTTGGGCTGTCTTTCCCCTTTCTTTGGGCTTTCTTTCACCTTTCTTTGGGCTTTCTTTCCCCTTTCTGTGGGCTTTCCTTGGGCTTTATTTGGGCTTTCTTTGGGTTTTCTTTCCCCTTTCTTTCCACTTTCTTTGGGCTTTCTTTGGGCTTTCTTTGGGCTTTCTTTCCCCTTTCTTTGGGCTTTCTTTCCCCTTTCTTTGGGCTTTCTTTTCCCTTTCTTTGGGCTGTCATTCCCCTTTCGTTGGGCTTTCTTTCCCCTTTCTTTGAACTTTCTTTCCCTTTTCTTTGGGCTTTCTTTGGGCTTTCTTTGGGCTTTCTTTGGGATTTTTCTGGGCTTTCTTTCCCCTTTCTTTGGGCTTTCTTTCCCCTTTCTTTGGGCTGTCTTTCCCCTTTCTTTGGGCTTTCTTTCCCCTTTCTTTGGCCTTTCTTTGAGCTTTCTTTCCCCTTTCTTTAGGCTTTCTTTCCCCTTTCTTTGGGCTTTCCTTGGGCTTTATTTGGGCTTTCTTTGGGTTTTCTTTCCCCTTTCTTTCCACTTTCTTTGGGCTTTCTTTGGGCTTTCTTTCCCCTTTCTTTGGGCTTTCTTTCCCCTTTCTTTGGGCTTAATTTTCCCTTTCTTTGGGTTGTCATTCCCCTTTCGTTGGGCTTTCTTTCCCCTTTCTTTGAACTTTCTTTCCCTTTTCTTTGGGCTTTCTTTGGGCTTTCTTTGGGCTTTCTTTGGGATTTTTCTGGGCTTTCTTTCCCCTTTCTTTGGGCTTTCTTTCCCCTTTCTTTGGGCTGTCTTTCCCCTTTCTTTGGGCTTTCTTTCCACTTTCTTTGGGCTTTCTTTTCCCTTTCTTTGGGCTTTCTTTGAGCTTTCTTTCCCCTTTCTTTGGGCTTTCTTTCCCCTTTCATTGGGCATTCTTTGGGCTGTCTTTCCCCTTTCTTTGGGCTTTCTTTCCCCTTTCTTTGGGCTTTCTTTCCCATTTCTTTGGGCTTTCTTTCCCCTTTCTTTGGGCTTTCTTTGCGCTTTCTTTCCCCTTTCTTTGGGCTTTCTTTGAGCTTTCTTTCCCCTTTCTTTGGGCTTTCTTTGGGCTTTCTTTGGGCTTTCTTTCCCCTTTCTTTGGGCTTTCTTTGCGCTTTCTTTCCCCTTTTTTTGGGCTTTCTTTCCCCTTTCTTTGGGCTTTCTTTGCGCTTTCTTTCCCATTTCTTTGGGCTTTCTTTGAGCTTTCTTTCCCCTTTCTTTCCCCTTTCTTTGGGCTTTCTTTGGGCTTTCTTCCCCCTTTCTTTGGGCTTTCTTTCCCCTTTATTTGGGCTTTATTTCCCCTTTCTTGGGGCTTTCTTTCCCCTTTCCTTGGGCTTTCTTTCCCCTTTCTTTGGGCTTTCCTTGGGCTTTCTTTGGGATTTCTTTGAGCTTTCTTTCCCCTTTCTTTCCCCTTTCTTTGGGCTTTCTTTGGGCTTTCTTCCCCCTTTCTTTGGGCTTTCTTTCCCCTTTCTTTGGGCTTTATTTCCCCTTTCTTTGGGCTTTCTTTCCCCTTTCCTTGGGCTTTCTTTCCCCTTTCTTTGGGCTTTCTTTCCCTTTCTTTGCGGTTTCTTTGGGCTTTCTTTCCCCTTTCTTTGGGCTTTCTTTCCCCTTTCTTTGGGCTTTCTTTGGGCTTTCTTTCCCCTTTCTTTGGGCTTTCTTTCCCCTTTCTTTGGGCTTTCTTTACCCTTTCTTTGGGCTTTCTTTCCCCTTTCTTTGGGCTTTCTTTCCCCTTTCTTTGGGCTTTCTTTCCCCTTTCTTTGGCCTTTCTTTCCCCTTTCTTTGGGCTTTCTTTGGGCTTTCTTTGGGCTTTCTTTGGGCTTTCTTTCCCCTTTCTTTGGGCTTTCTTTGGGCTTTCTTTCCCCTTTCTTTGGGCTTTGTTTCCCCTTTCTTTGGGCTTTCTTTGGGCTTTCTTTCCCCTTTCTTTGGGCTTTCTTTCCCCTTTCTTTGGGCTTTCTTTGGGCTTTCTTTCCCCTTTCTTTGGGCTTTGTTTACCCTTTCTTTGGGCTTTCTTTAGGCTTTCTTTAGGCTTTCTTTGGGCTTTCTTGCCGCTTTCTTTGGGCTTTCTTTGGGCTTTCTTTCCCTTTTCTTTGGGCTTTCTTTCCCCTTTCTTTGGGCTTTCTTTGGGCTTTCTTTCCCCTTTCTTTGGGCTTTATTTCTCCATTCTTTGGGCTGTCTTTCCCCTTTCTTTGGGCTTTCTTTCACCTTTCTTTGGGCTTTCTTTCGCCTTTCTTTGGGCTTTCCTTGGGCTTTATTTGGGCTTTCTTTGGGTTTTCTTTCCCCTTTCTTTCCACTTTCTTTGGGCTTTCTTTGGGCTTTCTTTGGGCTTTCTTTCCCCTTTCTTTGGGCTTTCTTTCCCCTTTCTTTGGGCTTTCTTTTCCCTTTCTTTGGGCTGTCATTCCCCTTTCGTTGGGCTTTCTTTCCCCTTTCTTTGAACTTTCTTTCCCTTTTCTTTGGGCTTTCTTTGGGCTTTCTTTGGGCTTTCTTTGGGATTTTTCTGGGCTTTCTTTCCCCTTTCTTTGGGCTTTCTTTCCCCTTTCTTTGGGCTGTCTTTCCCCTTTCTTTGGGCTTTCTTTCCACTTTCTTTGGGCTTTCTTTTCCCTTTCTTTGGGCTTTCTTTGAGCTTTCTTTCCCCTTTCTTTGGGCTTTCTTTCCCCTTTCATTGGGCATTCTTTGGGCTGTCTTTCCCCTTTCTTTGGGCTTTCTTTCCCCTTTCTTTGGGCTTTCTTTCCCATTTCTTTGGGCTTTCTTTCCCCTTTCTTTGGGCTTTCTTTGCGCTTTCTTTCCCCTTTCTTTGGGCTTTCTTTGAGCTTTCTTTCCCCTTTCTTTGGGCTTTCTTTGGGCTTTCTTTGGGCTTTCTTTCCCCTTTCTTTCCCCTTTCTTTGGGCTTTCTTTGGGCTTTCTTCCCCCTTTCTTTGGGCTTTCTTTCACCTTTCTTTGGGCTTTATTTCCCCTTTCTTTGGGCTTTCTTTCCCCTTTCCTTGGGCTTTCTTTGGGGTTTCTTTGGGCTTTCTTTCCCCTTTCTTTGGGGTTTCTTTGGGCTTTATTTGGGCTTTCTTTGGGTTTTCTTTCCCCTTTCTTTCCACTTTCTTTGGGCTTTCTTTGGGCTTTCTTTGGGCTTTCTTTCCCCTGTCTTTGGGCTTTCTTTCCCCTTTCCTTGTGCTTTCTTTCCCCTTTCTTTGGGCTTTCTTTCCCCTTTCTTTGGGGTTTCTTTGGGCTTTCTTTCCCCTTTCTTTGGGTTTTCTTTGGGCAGTCATTCCCCTTTCTTTGGGCTTTCTTTGGGCTTTCTTTGGGCTTTCTTTCCCCTTTCTTTGGGCTGTCATTCCCCTTTCGTTGGGCTTTCTTTCCCCTTTCTTTGGGCTTTCCTTCCCCTTTCTTTGGGCTTTCTTAGGGCTGTCATTCCCCTTTCTTTGGGCTTTCTTTCCCCTTTCTTTGGGATTTCTTTGGGCTTTCTTTCCCCTTTCTTTGGGCTTTGTTTCCTCTTTCTTTGGGCTTTCTTTGGGCTTTCTTTCCCCTTTCTTTGGGCTTTCTTTCCCCTTTCTTTGGGCTTTCTTTGGGCTTTCTTTCCCCTTTCTTTGGGCTTTCTTTCCCCATTCTTTGGGCTGTCTTTCCCCTTTCTTTGGGCTTTCTTTCCCCTTTCTTTGGGCTTTCTTTCCCCTTTCTTTGGGCTTTCCTTGGGCTTTCTTTGGGCTTTCTTTGGGCTTTCTTTGGGCTTTCTTTGGGATTTTTCTGGGCTTTCTTTCCCCTTTCTTTGGGCTTTCTTTCCCCTTTCTTTGGGCTTTCTTCCCCCTTTCTTTGGGCTTTCTTTCCCCTTTCTTTGGGCTTTCTTTCCCCTTTCTTTGGGCTTTCTTTCCCCTTTCTTTGGGCTTTCTTTGCGCTTTCTTTCCCCTTTCTTTCCCCTTTCTTTGGCCTTTCTTTGAGCTTTCTTTCCCCTTTCTTTGGGCTTTCTTTCCCCTTTCTTTGGGCTTTCTTTGGGCTGTCTTTCCCCTTTCTTTGGGCTTTCTTTCCCCTTTCTTTGGGCTTTCTTCCCCCTTTCTTTGGGCTTTCTTTCCCCGTTCTTTGGGCTTTATTTCCCCTTTCTTTGGGCTTTCTTTCCCCTTTCTTTGGGCTTTCTTTCCCCTTTCTTTGGGCTTTCTTTTCCCTTTCTTTGGGGTTTCTTTGGGCTTTCTTTCCCCTTTCTTTGGGGTTTCTTTGGGCTTTCTTTCCCCTTTCTTTGGGCTTTATTTGGGCTTTCTTTCCCCTTTCTTTCCCCTTTCTTTGGGCTTTCTTTGGGCTTTCTTCCCCCTTTCTTTGGGCTTTCTTTCCCCTTTCTTTGGGCTTTATTTCCCCTGTCTTTGGGCTTTCTTTCCCCTTTCCTTGGGCTTTCTTTCCCCTTTCTTTGGGCTTTCTTTCCCCTTTCTTTGGGGTTTCTTTGGGCTTTCTTTCCCCTTTCTTTGGGGTTTCTTTGGGCTTTCTTTCCCCTTTCTTTGGGCTTTCTTTGGGCTTTCTTTCCCCTTTCTTTGGGCTTTCTTTGGGCTTTCTTTGGGCTTTCTTTCCCCTTTCTTTGGGCTTTCCTTCCCCTTTCTTTGGGCTTTCTTTGGGCTGTCATTCCCCTTTCTTTGGGCTTTCTTTCCCCTTTCTTTGGGGTTTCTTTGGGCTTTCTTTCCCCTTTCTTTGGGCTTTGTTTCCCCTTTCTTTGGGCTTTCTTTGGGCTTTCTTTCCCCTTTCTTTGGGCTTTCTTTCCCCTTTCTTTGGGCTTTCTTTGGGCTTTCTTTGCCCTTTCTTTGGGCTTTCTTTCCCCATTCTTTGGGCTGTCTTTCCCCTTTCTTTGGGCTTTCTTTCCCCTTTCTTTGGGCTTTCTTTCCCCTTTCTTTGGGCTTTCTTTTCCCTTTCTTTGGGCTGTCATTCCCCTTTCGTTGGGCTTTCTTTCCCCTTTCTTTGAACTTTCTTTCCCTTTTCTTTGGGCTTTCTTTGGGCTTTCTTTGGGCTTTCTTTGGGCTTTCTTTGGGATTTTTCTGGGCTTTCTTTCCCCTTTCTTTGGGCTTCCTTTCCCCTTTCTTTGGGCTGTCTTTCCCCTTTCTTTGGGCTTTCTTTCCACTTTCTTTGGGCTTTCTTTTCCCTTTCTTTGGGCTTTCTTTGAGCTTTCTTTCCCCTTTCTTTGGGCTTTCTTTCCCCTTTCATTCGGCATTCTTTGGGCTGTCTTTCCCCTTTCTTTGGGCTTTCTTTCCCCTTTCTTTGGGCTTTCTTTCCCCTTTCTTTGGGCTTTCTTTCCCCTTTCTTTGGGCTTTCTTTGCGCTTTCTTTCCCCTTTCTTTGGGCTTTCTTTGAGCTTTCTTTCCCCTTTCTTTGGGCTTTCTTTGGGCTTTCTTTGGGCTTTCTTTCCCCTTTCTTTCCCCTTTCTTTGGGCTTTCTTTGGGCTTTCTTCCCCCTTTCTTTGGGCTTTCTTTCACCTTTCTTTGGGCTTTATTTCCCCTTTCTTTGGGCTTTCTTTCCCCTTTCCTTGGGCTTTCTTTCCCCTTTCTTTGGGCTTTCTTTCCCCTTTCTTTGGGGTTTCTTTGGGCTTTCTTTCCCCTTTCTTTGGGCTTTCTTTGGGCTTTCTTTCCCCTTTCTTTGGGCTTTCTTTGGGCTTTCTTTTGGCTTTCTTTGGGCTTTCTTTCCCCTTTCTTTGGGCTTTCTTTCCCCTTTCTTTGGGCTTTCTTTCCCCTTTCTTTGGGCTTTCTTTCCCCTTTCTTTGGGCTTTCTTTCCCCTTTCTTTCGCCTTTCTTTGAGCTTTCTTTGCCCTTTCTTTGGGCTTTCTTTCCCCTTTCTTTGGGCTTTCTTTGGGCTTTCTTTCCCCTTTCTTTGGGCTTTCTTTGGGCTTTCTCTGGGCTTTCTTTCCCCTTTCTTTGGGCTTTCTTTCCCCTTTCTTTGGGCTTTCTTTCCCCTTTCTTTGGGCTTTCTTTCCCCTTTCTTTGGGCTTTCTTTCCCCTTTCTTTGGGCTTTCTTTCCCCTTTCTTTGGCCTTTCTTTGAGCTTTCTTTCCCCTTTCTTTGGGCTTTCTTTCCCCTTTCTTTGGGCTTTCTTTGGGCTGTCTTTCCCCTTTCTTTGGGCTTTCTTTCCCCTTTCTTTGGGCTTTCTTTCCCTTTTCTTTGGGCTTTCTTTGGGCTTTCTTTGGGCTTTCTTCCCCCTTTCTTTGGGCTTTCTTTCCCCGTTCTTTGGGCTTTATTTCCCCTTTCTTTGGGCTTTCTTTCCCCTTTCTTTGGGCTTTCTTTCCCCTTTCTTTGGGCTTTCTTTTCCCTTTCTTTGGGTTTTCTTTGGGCTTTCTTTCCCCTTTCTTTGGGGTTTCTTTGGGCTTTCTTTCCCCTTTCTTTGGGCTTTATTTGGGCTTTCTTTCCCCTTTCTTTCCCCTTTCTTTGGGCTTTCTTTGGGCTTTCTTCCCCCTTTCTTTGGGCTTTCTTTCCCCTTTCTTTGGGTTTATTTCCCCTGTCTTTGGGCTTTCTTTCCCCTTTCCTTGGGCTTTCTTTCCCCTTTCTTTGGGCTTTCTTTCCCCTTTCTTTGGGGTTTCTTTGGGCTTTCTTTCCCCTTTCTTTGGGGTTTCTTTGGGCTTTCTTTCCCCTTTCTTTGGGCTTTCTTTGGGCTTTCTTTCCCCTTTCTTTGGGCTTTCTTTGGGCTTTCTTTCCCCTTTCTTTGGGCTTTCTTTCCCCTTTCTTTGGGCTTTCTTTCCCCTTTCTTTGGGCTTTCATTCCCCTTTCTTTGGGCTTTCATTCCCCTTTCTTTGGGCTTTCTTTGGGCTTTCATTCCCCTTTCTTTGGGCTTTCTTTCCCCTTTCTTTGGGCTTTCTTTGGGCTTTCTTTCCCCTTTCTTTGGGCTTTCTTTGCCCTTTCTTTGGGCTTTCTTTCCCCATTCTTTGGGCTGTCTTTCCCCTTTCTTTGGGCTTTCTTTCCCCTTTCTTTGGGCTTTCTTTCCCCTTTCTTTGGGCTTTCTTTTCCCTTTCTTTGGGCTGTCATTCCCCTTTCGTTGGGCTTTCTTTCCCCTTTCTTTGAACTTTCTTTCCCTTTTCTTTGGGCTTTCTTTGGGCTTTCTTTGGGCTTTCTTTGGGCTTTCTTTGGGATTTTTCTGGGCTTTCTTTCCCCTTTCTTTGGGCTTTCTTTCCCCTTTCTTTGGGCTGTCTTTCCCCTTTCTTTGGGCTTTCTTTCCACTTTCTTTGGGCTTTCTTTTCCCTTTCTTTGGGCTTTCTTTGAGCTTTCTTTCCCCTTTCTTTGGGCTTTCTTTCCCCTTTCATTCGGCATTCTTTGGGCTGTCTTTCCCCTTTCTTTGGGCTTTCTTTCCCCTTTCTTTGGGCTTTCTTTCCCCTTTCTTTGGGCTTTCTTTCCCCTTTCTTTGGGCTTTCTTTGCGCTTTCTTTCCCCTTTCTTTGGGCTTTCTTTGAGCTTTCTTTCCCCTTTCTTTGGGCTTTCTTTGGGCTTTCTTTGGGCTTTCTTTCCCCTTTCTTTCCCCTTTCTTTGGGCTTTCTTTGGGCTTTCTTCCCCCTTTCTTTGGGCTTTCTTTCACCTTTCTTTGGGCTTTATTTCCCCTTTCTTTGGGCTTTCTTTCCCCTTTCCTTGGGCTTTCTTTCCCCTTTCTTTGGGCTTTCTTTCCCCTTTCTTTGGGGTTTCTTTGGGCTTTCTTTCCCCTTTCTTTGGGCTTTCTTTGGGCTTTCTTTCCCCTTTCTTTGGGCTTTATTTGGGCTTTCTTTTGGCTTTCTTTGGGCTTTCTTTCCCCTTTCTTTGGGCTTTCTTTCCCCTTTCTTTGGGCTTTCTTTCCCCTTTCTTTGGGCTTTCTTTCCCCTTTCTTTGGGCTTTCTTTCCCCTTTCTTTGGCCTTTCTTTGAGCTTTCTTTGCCCTTTCTTTGGGCTTTCTTTCCCCTTTCTTTGGGCTTTCTTTGGGCTTTCTTTCCCCTTTCTTTGGGCTTTCTTTGGGCTTTCTCTGGGCTTTCTTTCCCCTTTCTTTGGGCTTTCTTTCCCCTTTCTTTGGGCTTTCTTTCCCCTTTCTTTGGGCTTTCTTTCCCCTTTCTTTGGGCTTTCTTTCCCCTTTCTTTGGGCTTTCTTTCCCCTTTCTTTGGCCTTTCTTTGAGCTTTCTTTCCCCTTTCTTTGGGCTTTCTTTCCCCTTTCTTTGGGCTTTCTTTGGGCTGTCTTTCCCCTTTCTTTGGGCTTTCTTTCCCCTTTCTTTGGGCTTTCTTTCCCTTTTCTTTGGGCTTTCTTTGGGCTTTCTTTGGGCTTTCTTCCCCCTTTCTTTGGGCTTTCTTTCCCCGTTCTTTGGGCTTTATTTCCCCTTTCTTTGGGCTTTCTTTCCCCTTTCTTTGGGCTTTCTTTCCCCTTTCTTTGGGCTTTCTTTTCCCTTTCTTTGGGGTTTCTTTGGGCTTTCTTTCCCCTTTCTTTGGGGTTTCTTTGGGCTTTCTTTCCCCTTTCTTTGGGCTTTATTTGGGCTTTCTTTCCCCTTTCTTTCCCCTTTCTTTGGGCTTTCTTTGGGCTTTCTTCCCCCTTTCTTTGGGCTTTCTTTCCCCTTTCTTTGGGTTTATTTCCCCTGTCTTTGGGCTTTCTTTCCCCTTTCCTTGGGCTTTCTTTCCCCTTTCTTTGGGCTTTCTTTCCCCTTTCTTTGGGGTTTCTTTGGGCTTTCTTTCCCCTTTCTTTGGGGTTTCTTTGGGCTTTCTTTCCCCTTTCTTTGGGCTTTCTTTGGGCTTTCTTTCCCCTTTCTTTGGGCTTTCTTTGGGCTTTCTTTCCCCTTTCTTTGGGCTTTCTTTCCCCTTTCTTTGGGCTTTCTTTCCCCTTTCTTTGGGCTTTCATTCCCCTTTCTTTGGGCTTTCATTCCCCTTTCTTTGGGCTTTCTTTGGGCTTTCATTCCCCTTTCTTTGGGCTTTCTTTCCCCTTTCTTTGGGCTTTCTTTGGGCTTTCTTTCCCCTTTCTTTGGGCTTTGTTTCCCCTTTCTTTGGGCTTTCTTTGGGCTTTCTTTCCCCTTTCTTTGGGCTTTCTTTCCCCTTTCTTTGGGCTTTCTTTGGGCTTTCTTTCCCCTTTCTTTGGGCTTTCTTTCCCCATTCTTTGGGCTGTCTTTCCCCTTTCTTTGGGCTTTCTTTCCCCTTTCTTTGGGCTTTCTTTCCCCTTTCTTTGGGCTTTCCTTGGGCTTTCTTTGGGCTTTCTTTGGGTTTTCTTTCCACTTTCTTTCCACTTTCTTTGGGCTTTCTTTTGGCTTTCTTTGGGCTTTCTTTCCCCTTTCTTTGGGCTTTCTCTTCCCTTTCTTTGGGCTGTCATTCCCCTTTCGTTGGGCTTTCTTTCCCCTTTCTTTGAACTTTCTTTCCCTTTTCTTTGGGCTTTCTTTGGGCTTTCTTTGGGCTTTCTTTGGGATTTTTCTGGGCTTTCTTTCCCCTTTCTTTGGGCTTTCTTTCCCCTTTCTTTGGGCTGTCTTTCCCCTTTCTTTGGGCTTTCTTTCCACTTTCTTTGGGCTTTCTTTTCCCTTTCTTTGGGCTTTCTTTGAGCTTTCTTTCCCCTTTCTTTGGGCTTTCTTTCCCCTTTCATTCGGCATTCTTTGGGCTGTCTTTCCCCTTTCTTTGGGCTTTCTTTCCCCTTTCTTTGGGCTTTCTTTCCCCTTTCTTTGGGCTTTCTTTCCCCTTTCTTTGGGCTTTCTTTGCGCTTTCTTTCCCCTTTCTTTGGGCTTTCTTTGAGCTTTCTTTCCCCTTTCTTTGGGCTTTCTTTGGGCTTTCTTTGGGCTTTCTTTCCCCTTTCTTTCCCCTTTCTTTGGGCTTTCTTTGGGCTTTCTTCCCCCTTTCTTTGGGCTTTCTTTCACCTTTCTTTGGGCTTTATTTCCCCTTTCTTTGGGCTTTCTTTCCCCTTTCCTTGGGCTTTCTTTCCCCTTTCTTTGGGCTTTCTTTCCCCTTTCTTTGGGGTTTCTTTGGGCTTTCTTTCCCCTTTCTTTGGGCTTTCTTTGGGCTTTCTTTCCCCTTTCTTTGGGCTTTCTTTGGGCTTTCTTTTGGCTTTCTTTGGGCTTTCTTTCCCCTTTCTTTGGGCTTTCTTTCCCCTTTCTTTGGGCTTTCTTTCCCCTTTCTTTGGGCTTTCTTTCCCCTTTCTTTGGGCTTTCTTTCCCCTTTCATTGGGCTTTCTTTGGGCTGTCATTCCCCTTTCTTTGGGCTTTCTTTGGGCTTTCTTTGGGCTTTCTTTCCCCTTTCTTTCCCCTTTCTTTGGGCTTTCTTTGGGCTTTCTTCCCCCTTTCTTTGGGCTTTCTTTCACCTTTCTTTGGGCTTTATTTCCCCTTTCTTTGGGCTTTCTTTCCCCTTTCCTTGGGCTTTCTTTCCCCTTTCTTTGGGCTTTCTTTCCCCTTTCTTTGGGGTTTCTTTGGGCTTTCTTTCCCCTTTCTTTGGGCTTTCTTTGAGCTTTCTTTCCCCTTTCCTTGGGCTTTGTTTCCCCTTTCTTTGGGCTTTCTTTGGGCTTTCTTTCCCCTTTCTTTGGGCTTTCTTTCCCCTTTCTTTGGGCTTTCTTTTGGCTTTCTTTCCCCTTTCTTTGGGCTTTGTTTCCCCTTTCTTTGGGCTTTCTTTTGGCTTTCTTTAGGCTTTCTTTGGGCTTTCTTTCCGCTTTCTTTGGGCTTTCTTTGGGCTTTCTTTCCCTTTTCTTTGGGCTTTCTTTCCCCTTTCTTTGGGCTTTCTTTGGGCTTTCTTTCCCCTTTCTTTGGGCTTTCTTTCCCCTTTCTTTTGGCTGTCTTTCCCCTTTCTTTGTGCTTTCTTTCCCCTTTCTTTGGGCTTTCCATGGGCATTCTTTGGGCTTTCTTTGGGTTTTCTTTCCCCTTTCTTTCCACTTTCTTTGGGCTTTCTTTGGGCTTTCTTTCCCCTTTCTTTGGGCTGTCATTCCCCTTTCTTTGGGCTTTCTTTCCCCTTTCTTTTGGCTTTCTTTCCCTTTTCTTTGGGCTTTCTTTTGGCTTTCTTTCCCCTTTCTTTGGGCTTTGTTTCCCCTTTCTTTGGGCTTTCTTTTGGCTTTCTTTAGGCTTTCTTTGGGCTTTCTTTCCGCTTTCTTTGGGCTTTCTTTGGGCTTTTTTTCCCTTTTCTTTGGGCTTTCTTTCCCCTTTCTTTGGGCTTTCTTTGTGCTTTCTTTCCCCTTTCTTTGGGCTTTCTTTCCCCTTTCTTTGGGCTGTCTTTCCCCTTTCTTTGGGCTGTCTTTCCCCTTTCTTTGGGCTTTCTTTCCACTTTCTTTGGGCTTTCTTTTCCCTTTCTTTGGGCTTTCTTTGAGCTTTCTTTCCCCTTTCTTTGGGCTTTCTTTCCCCTTTCATTCGGCATTCTTTGGGCTGTCTTTCCCCTTTCTTTCCCCTTTCTTTCCACTTTCTTTGGGCTTTCTTTGGGCTTTCTTTGGGCTTTCTTTCCCCTTTCTTTGGGCTTTCTTTGCGCTTTCTTTCCCCTTTCTTTGGGCTTTCTTTGAGCTTTCTTTCCCCTTTCTTTGGGCTTTCTTTGGGCTTTCTTTGGGCTTTCTTTCCCCTTTCTTTCCCCTTTCTTTGGGCTTTCTTTGGGCTTTCTTCCCCCTTTCTTTGGGCTTTCTTTCACCTTTCTTTGGGCTTTATTTCCCCTTTCTTTGGGCTTTCTTTCCCCTTTCCTTGGGCTTTCTTTCCCCTTTCTTTGGGCTTTCTTTCCCCTTTCTTTGGGGTTTCTTTGGGCTTTCTTTCCCCTTTCTTTGGGCTTTCTTTGGGCTTTCTTTCCCCTTTCTTTGGGCTTTCTTTGGGCTTTCTTTTGGCTTTCTTTGGGCTTTCTTTTGGCTTTCTTTGGGCTTTCTTTCCCCTTTCTTTGGGCTTTCTTTCCCCTTTCTTTGGGCTTTCTTTCCCCTTTCTTTGGGCTTTCTTTCCCCTTTCATTGGGCTTTCTTTGGGCTGTCATTCCCCTTTCTTTGGGCTTTCTTTCCTCTTTCTTTGGGCTTTCTTTGGGCTTTCTTTCCCCTTTCCTTGGGCTTTGTTTCCCCTTTCTTTGGGCTTTCTTTGGGCTTTCTTTCCCCTTTCTTTGGGCTTTCTTTCCCCTTTCTTTGGGCTTTCTTTGGGCTTTCTTTCCCCTTTCTTTGGGCTTTGTTTCCCCTTTCTTTGGGCTTTCTTTTGGCTTTCTTTAGGCTTTCTTTGGGCTTTCTTTCCGCTTTCTTTGGGCTTTCTTTGGGCTTTCTTTCCCTTTTCTTTGGGCTTTCTTTCCCCTTTCTTTGGGCTTTCTTTGGGCTTTCTTTCCCCTTTCTTTGGGCTTTCTTTCCCCTTTCTTTTGGCTGTCTTTCCCCTTTCTTTGTGCTTTCTTTCCCCTTTCTTTGGGCTTTCCATGGGCATTCTTTGGGCTTTCTTTGGGTTTTCTTTCCCCTTTCTTTCCACTTTCTTTGGGCTTTCTTTGGGCTTTCTTTCCCCTTTCTTTGGGCTGTCATTCCCCTTTCTTTGGGCTTTCTTTCCCCTTTCTTTTGGCTTTCTTTCCCTTTTCTTTGGGCTTTCTTTTGGCTTTCTTTCCCCTTTCTTTGGGCTTTGTTTCCCCTTTCTTTGGGCTTTCTTTTGGCTTTCTTTAGGCTTTCTTTGGGCTTTCTTTCCGCTTTCTTTGGGCTTTCTTTGGGCTTTTTTTCCCTTTTCTTTGGGCTTTCTTTCCCGTTTCTTTGGGCTTTCTTTGTGCTTTCTTTCCCCTTTCTTTGGGGTTTCTTTCCCCTTTCTTTGGGCTGTCTTTCCCCTTTCTTTGGGCTGTCTTTCCCCTTTCTTTGGGCTTTCCTTGGGCTTTCTTTGGGCTTTCTTTGGGTTTTCTTTCCCCTTTCTTTCCACTTTCTTTGGGCTTTCTTTGGGCTTTCTTTGGGCTTTCTTTCCCCTTTCTTTGGGCTTTCTTTCCCCTTTCTTTGGGCTTTCTTTCCCCTTTCTTTGGGCTGTCATTCCCCTTTCTTTGGGCTTTCTTTCCCCTTTCTTTTGGCTTTCTTTCCCTTTTCTTTGGGCTTTCTTTGGGCTTTCTTTGGGCTTTCTTTGGGCTATCTCTGGGCTTTCTTTCCCCTTTCTTTGGGCTTTCTTTCCCCTTTCTTTGGGCTTTCTTTCCCCTTTCTTTGGGCTTTCTTTCCCCTTTCTTTGGGCTTTCTTTCCCCTTTCTTTGGCCTTTCTTTGAGCTTTCTTTCCCCTTTCTTTGGGCTTTCTTTCCCTTTCTTTGGGCTTTCTTTGGGCTGTCTTTCCCCTTTCTTTGGGCTTTCTTTCCCCTTTCTTTGGGCTTTCTTTCCCTTTTCTTTGGGCTTTCTTTCCCCTTTCTTTGGGCTTTCTTTGTGCTTTAATTCCCCTTTCTTTGGGCTTTCTTTGGGCTTTCTTTGGGCGTTCTTTCCCCTTTCTTTGGGCTTTCTTTGGGCTTTCTTTGGGCTTTCTTTGGGCTTTCTTTGGGCTTTCTTTGGGCTTTCTTCCCCCTTTCTTTGGGCTTTCTTTCCCCGTTCTTTGGGCTTTATATCCCCTTTCTTTGGGCTTTCTTTCCCCTTTCCTTGGGCTTTCTTTCCCCTTTCTTTGGGCTTTCTTTTCCCTTTCTTTGGGGTTTCTTTGGGCTTTCTTTCCCCTTTCTTTGGGGATTCTTTGGGCTTTCTTTCCCCTTTCTTTGGGCTTTCTTTGGGCTTTCTTTCCCCTTTCTTTCCCCTTTCTTTGGGCTTTCTTTGGGCTTTCTTCCCCCTTTCTTTGGGCTTTCTTTCCCCTTTCTTTGGGCTTTATTTCCCCTGTCTTTGGGCTTTCTCTCCCCTTTCCTTGGGCTTTCTTTCCCCTTTCTTTGGGCTTTCTTTCCCCTTTCTTTGGGGTTTCTTTGGGCTTTCTTTCCCCTTTCTTTGGGGTTTCTTTGGGCTTTCTTTCCCCTTTCTTTGGGCTTTTTTTGGGCTTTCTTTCCCCTTTCTTTGGGCTTTCTTTGGGCTTTCTTTGGGCTTTCTTTCCCCTTTCTTTGGGTTTTCTTTCCCCTTTCTTTGGGCTTTCTTTCCCCTTTCTTTGGGCTTTCCTTCCCCTTTCTTTGGGCTTTCTTTGGGCTGTCATTCCCCTTTCTTTGGGCTTTCTTTCCCCTTTCTTTGGGCTTTCTTTGGGCTTTCTTTCCCCTTTCTTTGGGCTTTGTTTCCCCTTTCTTTGGGCTTTCTTTGGGCTTTCTTTCCCCTTTCTTTGGGCTTTCTTTCCCCTTTCTTTGGGCTTTCTTTGGGCTTTCTTTCCCCTTTCTTTGGGCTTTCTTTCCCCATTCTTTGGGCTGTCTTTCCCCTTTCTTTGGGCTTTCTTTCCCCTTTCTTTAGGCTTTCTTTCCCCTTTCTTTGGGCTTTCCTTGGGCTTTCTTTGGGCTTTCTTTGGGTTTTCTTTCCCCTTTCTTTCCACTTTCTTTGGGCTTTCTTTTGGCTTTCTTTGGGCTTTCTTTGGGCTTTCTTTGGGCTTTCTTTGGGATTTTTCTGGGCTTTCTTTCCCCTTTCTTTGGGCTTTCTTTCCCCTTTCTTTGGGCTGTCTTTCCCCTTTCTTTGGGCTTTCTTTCCAATTTCTTTGGGCTTTCTTTTCCCTTTCTTTGGGCTTTCTTTGAGTTTTCTTTCCCCTTTCTTTGGGCTTTCTTTCCCCTTTCATTCGGCATTCTTTGGGCTGTCTTTCCCCTTTCTTTGGGCTTTCTTTCCCCTTTCTTTGGGCTTTCTTTCCCCTTTCTTTGGGCTTTCTTTCCCCTTTCTTTGGGCTTTCTTTGCGCTTTCTTTCCCCTTTCTTTGGGCTTTCTTTGAGCTTTCTTTACCCTTTCTTTGGGCTTTCTTCCCCCTTTCTTTGGGGTTTCTTTCACCTTTCTTTGGGCTTTATTTCCCCTTTCTTTGGGTTTTCTTTCCCCTTTCCTTGGGCTTTCTTTCCCCTTTCTTTGGGCTTTCTTTCCCCTTTCTTTGGGGTTTCTTTGGGCTTTCTTTCCCCTTTCTTTGGGCTTTCTTTGGGCTTTCTTTCCCCTTTCTTTGGGCTTTCTTTCCCCTTTCTTTGGGCTTTCTTTCCCCTTTCTTTGGGCTTTCTTTCCCCTTTCTTTTGGCTTTCTTTGGGCTGTCATTCCCCTTTCTTTGGGCTTTCTTTCCTCTTTCTTTGGGCTGTCTTTGGGCTTTCTTTCCCCTTTCTTTGGGCTTTGTTTCCCCTTTCTTTGGGCTTTCTTTGGGCTTTCTTTCCCATTTCTTTGGGCTTTCTTTCCCCTTTCTTTGGGCTTTCTTTCGGCTTTCTTTCCCCTTTCTTTGGGCTTTGTTTCCCCTTTCTTTGGGCTTTCTTTTGGCTTTCTTTAGGCTTTCTTTGGGCTTTCTTTCCGCTTTCTTTGGGCTTTCTTTGGGCTTTCTTTCCCTTTTCTTTGGGCTTTCTTTCCCCTTTCTTTGGGCTTTCTTTGGGCTTTCTTTCCCCTTTCTTTGGGCTTTCTTTCCCCTTTCTTTGGGCTGTCTTTCCCCTTTCTTTGTGCTTTCTTTCCCCTTTCTTTGGGCTTTCCTTGGGCTTTCTTTGGGCTTTCTTTGGGTTTTCTTTCCCCTTTCTTTCCACTTTCTTTGGGCTTTCTTTGGGCTTTCTTTGGGATTTCTTTCCCCTTTCTTTGGGCTTTCTTTCCCCTTTCTTTGGGCTTTCTTTCCCCTTTCTTTGGGCTGTCATTCCCCTTTCTTTGGGCTTTCTTTCCCCTTTCTTTTGGCTTTCTTTCCCTATTCTTTTCGCTTTCTTTGGGCTTTCTTTGAGCTTTCTTTGGGCTTTCTTTGGGCTTTCTCTGGGCTTTCTTTCCCCTTTCTTTGGGCTTTCTTTCCCCTTTCTTTGGGCTTTCTTTCCCCTTTCTTTGGGCTTTCTGTCCCCTTTCTTTGGCCTTTCTTTGAGCTTTCTTTCCCCTTTCTTTGGGCTTTCTTTCCCCTTTCTTTGGGCTTTCTTTGGGCTGTCTTTCCCCTTTCTTTGGGCTTTCTTTCCCCTTTCTTTGGGCTTTCTTTCCCTTTTCTTTGGGCTTTTTTTCCCCTTTCTTTGGGCTTTCTTTGTGCTTTCTTTCCCCTTTCTTTGTTCTTTCTTTGGGCTTTCTTTCCCCTTTCTTTGGGCTTTCTTTGGGCTTTCTTTCCCCTTTCTTTGGGCTTTCTTTGGGCTTTCTTTTGGATTTCTTTGGGCTTTCTTTCCCCTTTCTTTGGGCTTTCTTTCCCCTTTCTTTGGGCTTTCTTTCCCCTTTCTTTGGGCTTTCTTTCCCCTTTCTTTGGGCTTTCTTTCCCCTTTCTTTGGGCTTTCTTTGGGCTGTCATTCCCCTTTCTTTGGGCTTTCTTTCCTCTTTCTTTGGGCTTTCTTTGGGCTTTCTTTCCCATTTCCTTTGGCTTTGTTTCCCCTTTCTTTGGGCTTTCTTTGGGCTTTCTTTCCCCTTTCTTTGGGCTTTCTTTCCCCTTTCTTTGGGCTTTCTTTGGGCTTTCTTTGCCCTTTCCTTGGGCTTTGTTTCCCCTTTCTTTGGGCTTTCTTTTGGCTTTCTTTAGGCTTTCTTTGGGCTTTCTTTCCGCTTTCTTTGGGCTTTCTTTGGGCTTTCTTTCCCTTTTCTTTGGGCTTTCTTTCCCCTTTCTTTGGGCTTTGTTTCCCCTTTCTTTGGGCTTTCTTTTGGCTTTCTTTAGGCTTTCTTTGGGCTTTCTTTCCGCTTTCTTTGGGCTTTCTTTGGGCTTTTTTTCCCTTTTCTTTGGGCTTTCTTTCCCGCTTCTTTGGGCTTTCTTTGTGCTTTCTTTCCCCTTTCTTTGGGCTTTCTTTCCCCTTTCTTTGGGCTGTCTTTCCCCTTTCTTTGGGCTGTCTTTCCCCTTTCTTTGGGCTTTCCTTGGGCTTTCTTTGGGCTTTCTTTGGGTTTTCTTTCCCCTTTCTTTCCACTTTCTTTGGGCTTTCTTTGGGCTTTCTTTGGGCTTTCTTTGGGCTTTCTTTGGGCTTTCTTTCCCCTTTCTTTGGGCTTTCTTTCCCCTTTCTTTGGGCTGTCATTCCCCTTTCTTTGGGCTTTCTTTCCCCTTTCTTTTGGCTTTCTTTCCCTTTTCTTTGGGCTTTCTTTGGGCTTTCTTTGGGCTTTCTTTGGGCTATCTCTGGGCTTTCTTTCCCCTTTCTTTGGGCTTTCTTTCCCCTTTCTTTGGGCTTTCTTTCCCCTTTCTTTGGGCTTTCTTTCCCCTTTCTTTGGGCTTTCTTTCCCCTTTCTTTGGCCTTTCTTTGAGCTTTCTTTCCCCTTTCTTTGGGCTTTCTTTCCCTTTCTTTGGGCTTTCTTTGGGCTGTCTTTCCCCTTTCTTTGGGCTTTCTTTCCCCTTTCTTTGGGCTTTCTTTCCCTTTTCTTTGGGCTTTCTTTCCCCTTTCTTTGGGCTTTCTTTGTGCTTTCATTCCCCTTTCTTTGGGCTTTCTTTGGGCTTTCTTTGGGCGTTCTTTCCCCTTTCTTTGGGCTTTCTTTGGGCTTTCTTTGGGCTTTCTTTGGGCTTTCTTTGGGCTTTCTTCCCCCTTTCTTTGGGCTTTCTTTCCCCGTTCTTTGGGCTTTATATCCCCTTTCTTTGGGCTTTCTTTCCCCTTTCCTTGGGCTTTCTTTCCCCTTTCTTTGGGCTTTCTTTTCCCTTTCTTTGGGGTTTCTTTGGGCTTTCTTTCCCCTTTCTTTGGGGATTCTTTGGGCTTTCTTTCCCCTTTCTTTGGGCTTTCTTTGGGCTTTCTTTCCCCTTTCTTTCCCCTTTCTTTGGGCTTTCTTTGGGCTTTCTTCCCCCTTTCTTTGGGCTTTCTTTCCCCTTTCTTTGGGCTTTATTTCCCCTGTCTTTGGGCTTTCTCTCCCCTTTCCTTGGGCTTTCTTTCCCCTTTCTTTGGGCTTTCTTTCCCCTTTCTTTGGGGTTTCTTTGGGCTTTCTTTCCCCTTTCTTTGGGGTTTCTTTGGGCTTTCTTTCCCCTTTCTTTGGGCTTTTTTTGGGCTTTCTTTCCCCTTTCTTTGGGCTTTCTTTGGGCTTTCTTTGGGCTTTCTTTCCCCTTTCTTTGGGTTTTCTTTCCCCTTTCTTTGGGCTTTCTTTCCCCTTTCTTTGGGCTTTCCTTCCCCTTTCTTTGGGCTTTCTTTGGGCTGTCATTCCCCTTTCTTTGGGCTTTCTTTCCCCTTTCTTTGGGCTTTCTTTGGGCTTTCTTTCCCCTTTCTTTGGGCTTTGTTTCCCCTTTCTTTGGGCTTTCTTTGGGCTTTCTTTCCCCTTTCTTTGGGCTTTCTTTCCCCTTTCTTTGGGCTTTCTTTGGGCTTTCTTTCCCCTTTCTTTGGGCTTTCTTTCCCCATTCTTTGGGCTGTCTTTCCCCTTTCTTTGGGCTTTCTTTCCCCTTTCTTTGGGCTTTCTTTCCCCTTTCTTTGGGCTTTCCTTGGGCTTTCTTTGGGCTTTCTTTGGGTTTTCTTTCCCCTTTCTTTCCACTTTCTTTGGGCTTTCTTTTGGCTTTCTTTGGGCTTTCTTTCCCCTTTCTTTGGGCTTTCTTTCCCCTTTCTTTGGGCTTTCTTTTCCCTTTCTTTGGGCTGTCATTCCCCTTTCGTTGGGCTTTCTTTCCCCTTTCTTTGAACTTTCTTTCCCTTTTCTTTGGGCTTTCTTTGGGCTTTCTTTGGGCTTTCTTTGGGCTTTCTTTGGGATTTTTCTGGGCTTTCTTTCCCCTTTCTTTGGGCTTTCTTTCCCCTTTCTTTGGGCTGTCTTTCCCCTTTCTTTGGGCTTTCTTTCCAATTTCTTTGGGCTTTCTTTTCCCTTTCTTTGGGCTTTCTTTGAGTTTTCTTTCCCCTTTCTTTGGGCTTTCTTTCCCCTTTCATTCGGCATTCTTTGGGCTGTCTTTCCCCTTTCTTTGGGCTTTCTTTCCCCTTTCTTTGGGCTTTCCTTCCCCTTTCTTTGGGCTTTCTTTCCCCTTTCTTTGGGCTTTCTTTGCGCTTTCTTTCCCCTTTCTTTGGGCTTTCTTTGAGCTTTCTTTCCCCTTTCTTTGGGCTTTCTTCCCCCTTTCTTTGGGGTTTCTTTCACCTTTCTTTGGGCTTTATTTCCCCTTTCTTTGGGTTTTCTTTCCCCTTTCCTTGGGCTTTCTTTCCCCTTTCTTTGGGCTTTCTTTCCCCTTTCTTTGGGGTTTCTTTGGGCTTTCTTTCCCCTTTCTTTGGGCTTTCTTTGGGCTTTCTTTCCCCTTTCTTTGGGCTTTCTTTCCCCTTTCTTTGGGCTTTCTTTGGGCTTTCTTTGGGCTTTCTTTCCCCTTTCTTTTGGCTTTCTTTGGGCTGTCATTCCCCTTTCTTTGGGCTTTCTTTCCTCTTTCTTTGGGCTGTCTTTGGGCTTTCTTTCCCCTTTCTTTGGGCTTTGTTTCCCCTTTCTTTGGGCTTTCTTTGGGCTTTCTTTCCCATTTCTTTGGGCTTTCTTTCCCCTTTCTTTGGGCTTTCTTTGGGCTTTCTTTCCCCTTTCTTTGGGCTTTGTTTCCCCTTTCTTTGGGCTTTCTTTTGGCTTTCTTTAGGCTTTCTTTGGGCTTTCTTTCCGCTTTCTTTGGGCTTTCTTTGGGCTTTCTTTCCCTTTTCTTTGGGCTTTCTTTCCCCTTTCTTTGGGCTTTCTTTGGGCTTTCTTTCCCCTTTCTTTGGGCTTTCTTTCCCCTTTCTTTGGGCTGTCTTTCCCCTTTCTTTGTGCTTTCTTTCCCCTTTCTTTGGGCTTTCCTTGGGCTTTCTTTGGGCTTTCTTTGGGTTTTCTTTCCCCTTTCTTTCCACTTTCTTTGGGCTTTCTTTGGGCTTTCTTTGGGATTTCTTTCCCCTGTCTTTGGGCTTTCTTTCCCCTTTCTTTGGGCTGTCATTCCCCTTTCTTTGGGCTTTCTTTCCCCTTTCTTTTGGCTTTCTTTCCCTTTTCTTTTCGCTTTCTTTGGGCTTTCTTTGGGCTTTCTTTGGGCTTTCTTTGGGCTTTCTCTGGGCTTTCTTTCCCCTTTCTTTGGGCTTTCTTTCCCCTTTCTTTGGGCTTTCTTTCCCCTTTCTTTGGGCTTTCTTTCCCCTTTCTTTGGGCTTTCTGTCCCCTTTCTTTGGCCTTTCTTTGAGCTTTCTTTCCCCTTTCTTTGGGCTTTCTTTCCCCTGTCTTTGGGCTTTCTTTGGGCTGTCTTTCCCCTTTCTTTGGGCTTTCTTTCCCCTTTCTTTGGGCTTTCTTTCCCTTTTCTTTGGGCTTTTTTTCCCCTTTCTTTGGGCTTTCTTTGTGCTTTCTTTCCCCTTTCTTTGGGCTTTCTTTGGGCTTTCTTTCCCCTTTCTTTGGGCTTTCTTTGGGCTTTCTTTCCCCTTTCTTTGGGCTTTCTTTGGGCTTTCTTTTGGCTTTCTTTGGGCTTTCTTTCCCCTTTCTTTGGGCTTTCTTTCCCCTTTCTTTGGGCTTTCTTTCCCCTTTCTTTGGGCTTTCTTTCCCCTTTCTTTGGGCTTTCTTTCCCCTTTCTTTGGGCTTTCTTTGGGCTGTCATTCCCCTTTCTTTGGGCTTTCTTTCCTCTTTCTTTGGGCTTTCTTTGGGCTTTCTTTCCCATTTCCTTTGGCTTTGTTTCCCCTTTCTTTGGGCTTTCTTTGGGCTTTCTTTCCCCTTTCTTTGGGCTTTCTTTCCCCTTTCTTTGGGCTTTCTTTGGGCTTTCTTTGCCCTTTCCTTGGGCTTTGTTTCCCCTTTCTTTGGGCTTTCTTTTGGCTTTCTTTAGGCTTTCTTTGGGCTTTCTTTCCGCTTTCTTTGGGCTTTCTTTGGGCTTTCTTTCCCTTTTCTTTGGGCTTTCTTTCCCCTTTCTTTGGGCTTTCTTTGGGCTTTCTTTCCCCTTTCTTTGGGCTTTCTTTCCCCTTTCTTTGGGCTGTCTTTCCCCTTTCTTTGTGCTTTCTTTCCCCTTTCTTTGGGCTTTCCATGGGCATTCTTTGGGCTTTCTTTGGGTTTTCTTTCCTCTTTCTTTCCACTTTCTTTGGGTTTTCTTTGGGCTTTCTTTGGGCTTTCTTTGGGCTTTCTTTCCCCTTTCTTTGGGCTTTCCTTGGGCTTTCTTTGGGCTTTCTTTCCCCTTTCTTTCCACTTTCTTTGGGCTTTCTTTGTGCTTTCTTTCCCCTTTCTTTGGGCTTTCTTTCCCCTTTCTTTGGGGTTTCTTTGGGCTTTCTTTCCCCTTTCTTTGGGCTTTCTTTGGGCTTTCTTTCCCCTTTCTTTGGGCTTTCTTTGGGCTTTCTTTTGGCTTTCTTTGGGCTTTCTTTCCCCTTTCTTTGGGCTTTCTTTCCCCTTTCTTTGGGCTTTCTTTCCCCTTTCTTTGGGCTTTCTTTCCACTGTCTTTGGGCTTTCTTTGGGCTGTCATTCCCCTTTCTTTGGGCTTTCTTTCGTCTTTCTTTGGGCTTTCTTTGGGCTTTCTTTGGGCTTTCTTTCCCCTTTCCTTGGGCTTTGTTTCCCCTTTCTTTGGGCTTTCTTTTGGCTTTCTTTAGGCTTTCTTTGGGCTTTCTTTCCGCTTTCTTTGGGCTTTCTTTGGGCTTTTTTTCCCTTTTCTTTGGGCTTTCTTTCCCCTTTCTTTGGGCTTTCTTTGGGCTTTCTTTCCCCTTTCTTTGGGCTGTCTTTCCCCTTTCTTTGGGCTTTCTTTCCCCTTTCTTTGGGCTTTCCTTGGGCTTTCTTTGGGCTTTCTTTGGGTTTTCTTTCCCCTTTCTTTCCACTTTCTTTGGGCTTTCTTTGGGCTTTCTTTGGGCTTTCTTTGGGCTTTCTTTGGGCTTTCTTTCCCCTTTCTTTGGGCTTTCTTTCCCCTTTCTTTGGGCTGTCATTCCCCTTTCTTTGGGCTTTCTTTCCCTTTCTTTTGGCTTTCTTTCCCTTTTCTTTGGGCTTTCTTTGGGCTTTCTTTGGGCTTTCTTTGGGCTTTCTCTGGGCTTTCTTTCCCCTTTCTTTGGGCTTTCTTTCCCCTTTCTTTGGGCTTTCTTTCCCCTTTCTTTGGGCTTTCTTTCCCCTTTCTTTGGGCTTTCTTTCCCCTTTCTTTGGCCTTTCTTTGAGCTTTCTTTCCCCTTTATTTGGGCTTTCTTTCCCCTTTCTTTGGGCTTTCTTTGGGCTGTCTTTCCCCTTTCTTTGGGCTTTCTTTCCCCTTTCTTTGGGCTTTCTTTCCCTTTTCTTTGGGCTTTCTTTCCCCTTTCTTTGGGCTTTCTTTGCGCTTTAATTCCCCTTTCTTTGGGCTTTCTTTGGGCTTTCTTTCCCCTTTCTTTGGGCTTTCTTTGGGCTTTCTTTGGGCTTTCTTTCCCCTTTCTTTCGGCTTTCTTTGGGCTTTCTTTGGGCTTTCTTCCCCCTTTCTTTGGGCTTTCTTTCCCCGTTCTTTGGGCTTTATTTCCCCTTTCTTTGGGCTTTCTTTGGGCTTTCTTTGGGCTTTCTTTCCCCTTTCTTTGGGCTTTCTTTGGGCTTTCTTTGGGCTTTCTTTGGGCTTTCTTTCCCCTTTCTTTGGGCTTTCTTTCCCCTTTCTTTGGGCTTTCTTTCCCCTTTCTTTGGGCTTTCTTTCCCCTTTCTTTGGGCTTTCTTTCCCCTTTCTTTGGGCTTTCTTTGGGCTGTCATTCCCCTTTCTTTGGGCTTTCTTTCCTCTTTCTTTGGGCTTTCTTTGGGCTTTCTTTGGGCTTTCTTCCCCCTTTCTTTGGGCTTTCTTTCCCCGTTCTTTGGGCTTTATTTCCCCTTTCTTTGGGCTTTCTTTGGGCTTTCTTTGGGCTTTCTTTCCCCTTTCTTTGGGCTTTCTTTGGGCTTTCTTTGGGCTTTCTTTGGGCTTTCTTTCCCCTTTCTTTGGGCTTTCTTTCCCCTTTCTTTGGGCTTTCTTTCCCCTTTCTTTGGGCTTTCTTTCCCCTTTCTTTGGGCTTTCTTTCCCCTTTCTTTGGGCTTTCTTTGGGCTGTCATTCCCCTTTCTTTGGGCTTTCTTTCCTCTTTCTTTGGGCTTTCTTTGGGCTTTCTTTCCCATTTCCTTTGGCTTTGTTTCCCCTTTCTTTGGGCTTTCTTTGGGCTTTCTTTCCCCTTTCTTTGGGCTTTCTTTCCCCTTTCTTTGGGCTTTCTTTGGGCTTTCTTTGCCCTTTCCTTGGGCTTTGTTTCCCCTTTCTTTGGGCTTTCTTTTGGCTTTCTTTAGGCTTTCTTTGGGCTTTCTTTCCGCTTTCTTTGGGCTTTCTTTGGGCTTTCTTTCCCTTTTCTTTGGGCTTTCTTTCCCCTTTCTTTGGGCTTTGTTTCCCCTTTCTTTGGGCTTTCTTTTGGCTTTCTTTAGGCTTTCTTTGGGCTTTCTTTCCCCTTTCTTTGGGCTGTCTTTCCCCTTTCTTTGGGCTGTCTTTCCCCTTTCTTTGGGCTTTCCTTGGGCTTTCTTTGGGCTTTCTTTGGGTTTTCTTTCCCCTTTCTTTCCACTTTCTTTGGGCTTTCTTTGGGCTTTCTTTGGGCTTTCTTTGGGCTTTCTTTGGGCTTTCTTTCCCCTTTCTTTGGGCTTTCTTTCCCCTTTCTTTGGGCTGTCATTCCCCTTTCTTTGGGCTTTCTTTCCCCTTTCTTTTGGCTTTCTTTCCCTTTTCTTTGGGCTTTCTTTGGGCTTTCTTTGGGCTTTCTTTGGGCTATCTCTGGGCTTTCTTTCCCCTTTCTTTGGGCTTTCTTTCCCCTTTCTTTGGGCTTTCTTTCCCCTTTCTTTGGGCTTTCTTTCCCCTTTCTTTGGGCTTTCTTTCCCCTTTCTTTGGCCTTTCTTTGAGCTTTCTTTCCCCTTTCTTTGGGCTTTCTTTCCCCTTTCTTTGGGCTTTCTTTCCCCTTTCTTTGGGCTTTCCTTGGGCTTTCTTTGGGCTTTCTTTGGGTTTTCTTTCCCCTTTCTTTCCACTTTCTTTGGGCTTTCTTTTGGCTTTCTTTGGGCTTTCTTTCCCCTTTCTTTGGGCTTTCTTTCCCCTTTCTTTGGGCTTTCTTTTCCCTTTCTTTGGGCTGTCATTCCCCTTTCGTTGGGCTTTCTTTCCCCTTTCTTTGAACTTTCTTTCCCTTTTCTTTGGGCTTTCTTTGGGCTTTCTTTGGGCTTTCTTTGGGCTTTCTTTGGGATTTTTCTGGGCTTTCTTTCCCCTTTCTTTGGGCTTTCTTTCCCCTTTCTTTGGGCTGTCTTTCCCCTTTCTTTGGGCTTTCTTTCCAATTTCTTTGGGCTTTCTTTTCCCTTTCTTTGGGCTTTCTTTGAGTTTTCTTTCCCCTTTCTTTGGGCTTTCTTTCCCCTTTCATTCGGCATTCTTTGGGCTGTCTTTCCCCTTTCTTTGGGCTTTCTTTCCCCTTTCTTTGGGCTTTCCTTCCCCTTTCTTTGGGCTTTCTTTCCCCTTTCTTTGGGCTTTCTTTGCGCTTTCTTTCCCCTTTCTTTGGGCTTTCTTTGAGCTTTCTTTCCCCTTTCTTTGGGCTTTCTTCCCCCTTTCTTTGGGGTTTCTTTCACCTTTCTTTGGGCTTTATTTCCCCTTTCTTTGGGTTTTCTTTCCCCTTTCCTTGGGCTTTCTTTCCCCTTTCTTTGGGCTTTCTTTCCCCTTTCTTTGGGGTTTCTTTGGGCTTTCTTTCCCCTTTCTTTGGGCTTTCTTTGGGCTTTCTTTCCCCTTTCTTTGGGCTTTCTTTCCCCTTTCTTTGGGCTTTCTTTCCCCTTTCTTTGGGCTTTCTTTCCCCTTTCTTTTGGCTTTCTTTGGGCTGTCATTCCCCTTTCTTTGGGCTTTCTTTCCTCTTTCTTTGGGCTGTCTTTGGGCTTTCTTTCCCCTTTCTTTGGGCTTTGTTTCCCCTTTCTTTGGGCTTTCTTTGGGCTTTCTTTCCCATTTCTTTGGGCTTTCTTTCCCCTTTCTTTGGGCTTTCTTTGGGCTTTCTTTCCCCTTTCTTTGGGCTTTGTTTCCCCTTTCTTTGGGCTTTCTTTTGGCTTTCTTTAGGCTTTCTTTGGGCTTTCTTTCCGCTTTCTTTGGGCTTTCTTTGGGCTTTCTTTCCCTTTTCTTTGGGCTTTCTTTCCCCTTTCTTTGGGCTTTCTTTGGGCTTTCTTTCCCCTTTCTTTGGGCTTTCTTTCCCCTTTCTTTGGGCTGTCTTTCCCCTTTCTTTGTGCTTTCTTTCCCCTTTCTTTGGGCTTTCCTTGGGCTTTCTTTGGGCTTTCTTTGGGTTTTCTTTCCCCTTTCTTTCCACTTTCTTTGGGCTTTCTTTGGGCTTTCTTTGGGATTTCTTTCCCCTGTCTTTGGGCTTTCTTTCCCCTTTCTTTGGGCTTTCTTTCCCCTTTCTTTGGGCTGTCATTCCCCTTTCTTTGGGCTTTCTTTCCCCTTTCTTTTGGCTTTCTTTCCCTTTTCTTTTCGCTATCTTTGGGCTTTCTTTGGGCTTTCTTTGGGCTTTCTTTGGGCTTTCTCTGGGCTTTCTTTCCCCTTTCTTTGGGCTTTCTTTCCCCTTTCTTTGGGCTTTCTTTCCCCTTTCTTTGGGCTTTCTTTCCCCTTTCTTTGGGCTTTCTGTCCCCTTTCTTTGGCCTTTCTTTGAGCTTTCTTTCCCCTTTCTTTGGGCTTTCTTTCCCCTGTCTTTGGGCTTTCTTTGGGCTGTCATTCCCCTTTCTTTGGGCTTTCTTTCCCCTTTCTTTGGGCTTTCTTTCCCTTTTCTTTGGGCTTTTTTTCCCCTTTCTTTGGGCTTTCTTTGTGCTTTCTTTCCCCTTTCTTTGGGCTTTCTTTGGGCTTTCTTTCCCCTTTCTTTGGGCTTTCTTTGGGCTTTCTTTCCCCTTTCTTTGGGCTTTCTTTGGGCTTTCTTTTGGCTTTCTTTGGGCTTTCTTTCCCCTTTCTTTGGGCTTTCTTTCCCCTTTCTTTGGGCTTTCTTTCCCCTTTCTTTGGGCTTTCTTTCCCCTTTCTTTGGGCTTTCTTTCCCCTTTCTTTGGGCTTTCTTTGGGCTGTCATTCCCCTTTCTTTGGGCTTTTTTTCCTTTTTCTTTGGGCTTTCTTTGGGCTTTCTTTCCCATTTCCTTTGGCTTTGTTTCCCCTTTCTTTGGGCTTTCTTTGGGCTTTCTTTCCCCTTTCTTTGGGCTTTCTTTCCCCTTTCTTTGGGCTTTCTTTGGGCTTTCTTTGCCCTTTCCTTGGGCTTTGTTTCCCCTTTCTTTGGGCTTTCTTTTGGCTTTCTTTAGGCTTTCTTTGGGCTTTCTTTCCGCTTTCTTTGGGCTTTCTTTGGGCTTTCTTTCCCTTTTCTTTGGGCTTTCTTTCCCCTTTCTTTGGGCTTTGTTTCCCCTTTCTTTGGGCTTTCTTTTGGCTTTCTTTAGGCTTTCTTTGGGCTTTCTTTCCCCTTTCTTTGGGCTGTCTTTCCCCTTTCTTTGGGCTGTCTTTCCCCTTTCTTTGGGCTTTCCTTGGGCTTTCTTTGGGCTTTCTTTGGGTTTTCTTTCCCCTTTCTTTCCACTTTCTTTGGGCTTTCTTTGGGCTTTCTTTGGGCTTTCTTTGGGCTTTCTTTGGGCTTTCTTTCCCCTTTCTTTGGGCTTTCTTTCCCCTTTCTTTGGGCTGTCATTCCCCTTTCTTTGGGCTTTCTTTCCCCTTTCTTTTGGCTTTCTTTCCCTTTTCTTTGGGCTTTCTTTGGGCTTTCTTTGGGCTTTCTTTGGGCTATCTCTGGGCTTTCTTTCCCCTTTCTTTGGGCTTTCTTTCCCCTTTCTTTGGGCTTTCTTTCCCCTTTCTTTGGGCTTTCTTTCCCCTTTCTTTGGGCTTTCTTTCCCCTTTCTTTGGCCTTTCTTTGAGCTTTCTTTCCCCTTTCTTTGGGCTTTCTTTCCCCTTTCTTTGGGCTTTCTTTCCCCTTTCTTTGGGCTTTCCTTGGGCTTTCTTTGGGCTTTCTTTGGGTTTTCTTTCCCCTTTCTTTCCACTTTCTTTGGGCTTTCTTTTGGCTTTCTTTGGGCTTTCTTTCCCCTTTCTTTGGGCTTTCTTTCCCCTTTCTTTGGGCTTTCTTTTCCCTTTCTTTGGGCTGTCATTCCCCTTTCGTTGGGCTTTCTTTCCCCTTTCTTTGAACTTTCTTTCCCTTTTCTTTGGGCTTTCTTTGGGCTTTCTTTGGGCTTTCTTTGGGCTTTCTTTGGGATTTTTCTGGGCTTTCTTTCCCCTTTCTTTGGGCTTTCTTTCCCCTTTCTTTGGGCTGTCTTTCCCCTTTCTTTGGGCTTTCTTTCCAATTTCTTTGGGCTTTCTTTTCCCTTTCTTTGGGCTTTCTTTGAGTTTTCTTTCCCCTTTCTTTGGGCTTTCTTTCCCCTTTCATTCGGCATTCTTTGGGCTGTCTTTCCCCTTTCTTTGGGCTTTCTTTCCCCTTTCTTTGGGCTTTCCTTCCCCTTTCTTTGGGCTTTCTTTCCCCTTTCTTTGGGCTTTCTTTGCGCTTTCTTTCCCCTTTCTTTGGGCTTTCTTTGAGCTTTCTTTCCCCTTTCTTTGGGCTTTCTTCCCCCTTTCTTTGGGGTTTCTTTCACCTTTCTTTGGGCTTTATTTCCCCTTTCTTTGGGTTTTCTTTCCCCTTTCCTTGGGCTTTCTTTCCCCTTTCTTTGGGCTTTCTTTCCCCTTTCTTTGGGGTTTCTTTGGGCTTTCTTTCCCCTTTCTTTGGGCTTTCTTTGGGCTTTCTTTCCCCTTTCTTTGGGCTTTCTTTCCCCTTTCTTTGGGCTTTCTTTCCCCTTTCTTTGGGCTTTCTTTCCCCTTTCTTTTGGCTTTCTTTGGGCTGTCATTCCCCTTTCTTTGGGCTTTCTTTCCTCTTTCTTTGGGCTGTCTTTGGGCTTTCTTTCCCCTTTCTTTGGGCTTTGTTTCCCCTTTCTTTGGGCTTTCTTTGGGCTTTCTTTCCCATTTCTTTGGGCTTTCTTTCCCCTTTCTTTGGGCTTTCTTTGGGCTTTCTTTCCCCTTTCTTTGGGCTTTGTTTCCCCTTTCTTTGGGCTTTCTTTTGGCTTTCTTTAGGCTTTCTTTGGGCTTTCTTTCCGCTTTCTTTGGGCTTTCTTTGGGCTTTCTTTCCCTTTTCTTTGGGCTTTCTTTCCCCTTTCTTTGGGCTTTCTTTGGGCTTTCTTTCCCCTTTCTTTGGGCTTTCTTTCCCCTTTCTTTGGGCTGTCTTTCCCCTTTCTTTGTGCTTTCTTTCCCCTTTCTTTGGGCTTTCCTTGGGCTTTCTTTGGGCTTTCTTTGGGTTTTCTTTCCCCTTTCTTTCCACTTTCTTTGGGCTTTCTTTGGGCTTTCTTTGGGATTTCTTTCCCCTGTCTTTGGGCTTTCTTTCCCCTTTCTTTGGGCTTTCTTTCCCCTTTCTTTGGGCTGTCATTCCCCTTTCTTTGGGCTTTCTTTCCCCTTTCTTTTGGCTTTCTTTCCCTTTTCTTTTCGCTTTCTTTGGGCTTTCTTTGGGCTTTCTTTGGGCTTTCTTTGGGCTTTCTCTGGGCTTTCTTTCCCCTTTCTTTGGGCTTTCTTTCCCCTTTCTTTGGGCTTTCTTTCCCCTTTCTTTGGGCTTTCTTTCCCCTTTCTTTGGGCTTTCTGTCCCCTTTCTTTGGCCTTTCTTTGAGCTTTCTTTCCCCTTTCTTTGGGCTTTCTTTCCCCTGTCTTTGGGCTTTCTTTGGGCTGTCATTCCCCTTTCTTTGGGCTTTCTTTCCCCTTTCTTTGGGCTTTCTTTCCCTTTTCTTTGGGCTTTTTTTCCCCTTTCTTTGGGCTTTCTTTGTGCTTTCTTTCCCCTTTCTTTGGGCTTTCTTTGGGCTTTCTTTCCCCTTTCTTTGGGCTTTCTTTGGGCTTTCTTTCCCCTTTCTTTGGGCTTTCTTTGGGCTTTCTTTTGGCTTTCTTTGGGCTTTCTTTCCCCTTTCTTTGGGCTTTCTTTCCCCTTTCTTTGGGCTTTCTTTCCCCTTTCTTTGGGCTTTCTTTCCCCTTTCTTTGGGCTTTCTTTCCCCTTTCTTTGGGCTTTCTTTGGGCTGTCATTCCCCTTTCTTTGGGCTTTTTTTCCTTTTTCTTTGGGCTTTCTTTGGGCTTTCTTTCCCATTTCCTTTGGCTTTGTTTCCCCTTTCTTTGGGCTTTCTTTGGGCTTTCTTTCCCCTTTCTTTGGGCTTTCTTTCCCCTTTCTTTGGGCTTTCTTTGGGCTTTCTTTGCCCTTTCCTTGGGCTTTGTTTCCCCTTTCTTTGGGCTTTCTTTTGGCTTTCTTTAGGCTTTCTTTGGGCTTTCTTTCCGCTTTCTTTGGGCTTTCTTTGGGCTTTCTTTCCCTTTTCTTTGGGCTTTCTTTCCCCTTTCTTTGGGCTTTCTTTGGGCTTTCTTTCCCCTTTCTTTGGGCTTTCTTTCCCCTTTCTTTGGGCTGTCTTTCCCCTTTCTTTGTGCTTTTTTTCCCCTTTCTTTGGGCTTTCCATGGGCATTCTTTGGGCTTTCTTTGGGTTTTCTTTCCTCTTTCTTTCCACTTTCTTTGGGTTTTCTTTGGGCTTTCTTTGGGCTTTCTTTGGGCTTTCTTTCCCCTTTCTTTGGGCTTTCCTTGGGCTTTCTTTGGGCTTTCTTTCCCCTTTCTTTCCACTTTCTTTGGGCTTTCTTTGTACTTTCTTTCCCCTTTCTTTGGGCTTTCTTTCCCCTTTCTTTGGGGTTTCTTTGGGCTTTCTTTCCCCTTTCTTTGGGCTTTCTTTGGGCTTTCTTTCCCCTTTCTTTGGGCTTTCTTTGGGCTTTCTTTTGGCTTTCTTTGGGCTTTCTTTCCCCTTTCTTTGGGCTTTCTTTCCCCTTTCTTTGGGCTTTCTTTCCCCTTTCTTTGGGCTTTCTTTCCACTGTCTTTGGGCTTTCTTTGGGCTGTCATTCCCCTTTCTTTGGGCTTTCTTTCGTCTTTCTTTGGGCTTTCTTTGGGCTTTCTTTGGGCTTTCTTTCCCCTTTCCTTGGGCTTTGTTTCCCCTTTCTTTGGGCTTTCTTTTGGCTTTCTTTAGGCTTTCTTTGGGCTTTCTTTCCGCTTTCTTTGGGCTTTCTTTGGGCTTTTTTTCCCTTTTCTTTGGGCTTTCTTTCCCCTTTCTTTGGGCTTTCTTTGTGCTTTCTTTCCCCTTTCTTTGGGCTTTCTTTCCCCTTTCTTTGGGCTGTCTTTCCCCTTTCTTTGGGCTTTCTTTCCCCTTTCTTTGGGCTTTCCTTGGGCTTTCTTTGGGCTTTCTTTGGGTTTTCTTTCCCCTTTCTTTCCACTTTCTTTGGGCTTTCTTTGGGCTTTCTTTGGGCTTTCTTTGGGCTTTCTTTCCCCTTTCTTTGGGCTTTCTTTCCCCTTTCTTTGGGCTGTCATTCCCCTTTCTTTGGGCTTTCTTTCCCCTTTCTTTTGGCTTTCTTTCCCTTTTCTTTGGGCTTTCTTTGGGCTTTCTTTGGGCTTTCTTTGGGCTTTCTCTGGGCTTTCTTTCCCCTTTCTTTGGGCTTTCTTTCCCCTTTCTTTGGGCTTTCTTTCCCCTTTCTTTGGGCTTTCTTTCCCCTTTCTTTGGGCTTTCTTTCCCCTTTCTTTGGCCTTTCTTTGAGCTTTCTTTCCCCTTTATTTGGGCTTTCTTTCCCCTTTCTTTGGGCTTTCTTTGGGCTGTCTTTCCCCTTTCTTTGGGCTTTCTTTCCCCTTTCTTTGGGCTTTCTTTCCCTTTTCTTTGGGCTTTCTTTCCCCTTTCTTTGGGCTTTCTTTGCGCTTTAATTCCCCTTTCTTTGGGCTTTCTTTGGGCTTTCTTTGGGCTTTCTTTCCCCTTTCTTTGGGCTTTCTTTGGGCTTTCTTTGGGCTTTCTTTCCCCTTTCTTTCGGCTTTCTTTGGGCTTTCTTCCCCCTTTCTTTGGGCTTTCTTTCCCCGTTCTTTGGGCTTTATTTCCCCTTTCTTTGGGCTTTCTTTGGGCTTTCTTTGGGCTTTCTTTCCCCTTTCTTTGGGCTTTCTTTGGGCTTTCTTTGGGCTTTCTTCCCCCTTTCTTTGGGCTTTCTTTCCCCGTTCTTTGGGCTTTATTTCCCCTTTCTTTGGGCTTTCTTTCCCCTTTCCTTGGGCTTTCTTTCCCCTTTCTTTGGGCTTTCTTTTCCCTTTCTTTGGGGTTTCTTTGGGCTTTCTTTCCCCTTTCTTTGGGGTTTCTTTGGGCTTTCTTTCCCCTTTCTTTGGGCTTTCCTTGGGCTTTCTTTCCCCTTTCTTTCCCCTTTCTTTGGGCTTTCTTTGGGCTTTCTTCCCCCTTTCTTTGGGCTTTCTTTCCCCTTTCTTTGGGCTTTATTTCCCCTGTCTTTGGGCTTTCTCTCCCCTTTCCTTGGGCTTTCTTTCCCCTTTCTTTGGGCTTTCTTTCCCCTTTCTTTGGGGTTTCTTTGGGCTTTCTTTCCCCTTTCTTTGGGGTTTCTTTGGGCTTTCTTACCCCTTTCTTTGGGCTTTTTTTGGGCTTTCTTTCCCCTTTCTTTGGGCTTTCTTTGGGCTTTCTTTGGGCTTTCTTTCCCCTTTCTTTGGGCTTTCTTTCCCCTTTCTTTGGGCTTTCTTTCCCCTTTCTTTGGGCTTTCCTTCCCCTTTCTTTGGGCTTTCTTTGGGCTGTCATTCCCCTTTCTTTGGGCTTTCTTTCCCCTTTCTTTGGGCTTTCTTTGGGCTTTCTTTCCCCTTTCTTTGGGCTTTGTTTCCCCTTTCTTTGGGCTTTCTTTGGGCTTTATTTCCCCTTTCTTTGGGCTTTCTTTCCCCTTTCTTTGGGCTTTCTTTGGGCTTTCTTTCCCCTTTCTTTGGGCTTTCTTTCCCCATTCTTTGGGCTGTTTTTCCCCTTTCTTTGGGCTTTCTTTCCCCTTTCTTTTGGCTTTCTTTCCCCTTTCTTTGGGCTTTCCTTGGGCTTTCTTTGGGCTTTCTTTGGGTTTTCTTTCCCCTTTCTTTCCACTTTCTTTGGGCTTTCTTTTGGCTTTCTTTGGGCTTTCTTTCCCCTTTCTTTGGGCTTTCCTTCCCCTTTCTTTGGGCTTTCTTTGGGCTGTCATTCCCCTTTCTTTGGGCTTTCTTTCCCCTTTCTTTGGGCTTTCTTTGGGCTTTCTTTCCCCTTTCTTTGGGCTTTGTTTCCCCTTTCTTTGGGCTTTCTTTGGGCTTTATTTCCCCTTTCTTTGGGCTTTCTTTCCCCTTTCTTTGGGCTTTCTTTGGGCTTTCTTTCCCCTTTCTTTGGGCTTTCTTTCCCCATTCTTTGGGCTGTCTTTCCCCTTTCTTTGGGCTTTCTTTCCCCTTTCTTTGGGCTTTCTTTCCCCTTTCTTTGGGCTTTCCTTGGGCTTTCTTTGGGCTTTCTTTGGGTTTTCTTTCCCCTTTCTTTCCACTTTCTTTGGGCTTTCTTTTGGCTTTCTTTGGGCTTTCTTTCCCCTTTCTTTGGGCTTTCTTTCCCCTTTCTTTGGGCTTTCTTTTCCCTTTCTTTGGGCTGTCATTCCCCTTTCGTTGGGCTTTCTTTCCCCTTTCTTTGAACTTTCTTTCCCTTTTCTGTGGGCTTTCTTTGGGCTTTCTTTGGGCTTTCTTTGGGCTTTCTTTGGGATTTTTCTGGGCTTTCTTTCCCCTTTCTTTGGGCTTTCTTTCCCCTTTCTTTGGGCTGTCTTTCCCCTTTCTTTGGGCTTTCTTTCCACTTTCTTTGGGCTTTCTTTTCCCTTTCTTTGGGCTTTCTTTGAGCTTTCTTTCCCCTTTCTTTGGGCTTTCTTTCCCCTTTCATTCGGCATTCTTTGGGCTGTCTTTCCCCTTTCTTTGGGCTTTCTTTCCCCTTTCTTTGGGCTTTCTTTCCCAGTTCTTTGGGCTTTCTTTCCCCTTTCTTTGGGCTTTCTTTGCGCTTTCTTTCCCATTTCTTTGTGCTTTCTTTGAGCTTTCTTTCCCCTTTCTTTGGGCTTTCTTTGGGCTTTCTTTGGGCTTTCTTTCCCCTTTCTTTCCCCTTTCTTTGGGCTTTCTTTGGGCTTTCTTCCCCCTTTCTTTGGGGTTTCTTTCACCTTTCTTTGGGCTTTATTTCCCCTTTCTTTGGGTTTTCTTTCCCCTTTCTTTGGGCTTTCTTTCCCCTTTCTTTGGGGTTTCTTTGGGCTTTCTTTCCCCTTTCTTTGGGCTTTCTTTCCCTTTTCTTTGGGCTTTTTTTCCCCTTTCTTTGGGCTTTCTTTGTGCTTTCTTTCCCCTTTCTTTGGGCTTTCTTTGGGCTTTCTTTCCCCTTTCTTTGGGCTTTCTTTGGGCTTTCTTTCCCCTTTCTTTGGGCTTTCTTTGGGCTTTCTTTTGGCTTTCTTTGGGCTTTCTTTCCCCTTTCTTTGGGCTTTCTTTCCCCTTTCTTTGGGCTTTCTTTCCCCTTTCTTTGGGCTTTCTTTCCCCTTTCTTTGGGCTTTCTTTCCCCTTTCTTTGGGCTTTCTTTGGGCTGTCATTCCCCTTTCTTTGGGCTTTTTTTCCTTTTTCTTTGGGCTTTCTTTGGGCTTTCTTTCCCATTTCCTTTGGCTTTGTTTCCCCTTTCTTTGGGCTTTCTTTGGGCTTTCTTTCCCCTTTCTTTGGGCTTTCTTTCCCCTTTCTTTGGGCTTTCTTTGGGCTTTATTTGCCCTTTCCTTGGGCTTTGTTTCCCCTTTCTTTGGGCTTTCTTTTGGCTTTCTTTAGGCTTTCTTTGGGCTTTCTTTCCGCTTTCTTTGGGCTTTCTTTGGGCTTTCTTTCCCTTTTCTTTGGGCTTTCTTTCCCCTTTCTTTGGGCTTTCTTTGGGCTTTCTTTCCCCTTTCTTTGGGCTTTCTTTCCCCTTTCTTTGGGCTGTCTTTCCCCTTTCTTTGTGCTTTTTTTCCCCTTTCTTTGGGCTTTCCATGGGCATTCTTTGGGCTTTCTTTGGGTTTTCTTTCCTCTTTCTTTCCACTTTCTTTGGGTTTTCTTTGGGCTTTCTTTGGGCTTTCTTTGGGCTTTCTTTCCCCTTTCTTTGGGCTTTCCTTGGGCTTTCTTTGGGCTTTCTTTCCCCTTTCTTTCCACTTTCTTTGGGCTTTCTTTGTACTTTCTTTCCCCTTTCTTTGGGCTTTCTTTCCCCTTTCTTTGGGGTTTCTTTGGGCTTTCTTTCCCCTTTCTTTGGGCTTTCTTTGGGCTTTCTTTCCCCTTTCTTTGGGCTTTCTTTGGGCTTTCTTTTGGCTTTCTTTGGGCTTTCTTTCCCCTTTCTTTGGGCTTTCTTTCCCCTTTCTTTGGGCTTTCTTTCCCCTTTCTTTGGGCTTTCTTTCCACTGTCTTTGGGCTTTCTTTGGGCTGTCATTCCCCTTTCTTTGGGCTTTCTTTCGTCTTTCTTTGGGCTTTCTTTGGGCTTTCTTTGGGCTTTCTTTCCCCTTTCCTTGGGCTTTGTTTCCCCTTTCTTTGGGCTTTCTTTTGGCTTTCTTTAGGCTTTCTTTGGGCTTTCTTTCCGCTTTCTTTGGGCTTTCTTTGGGCTTTTTTTCCCTTTTCTTTGGGCTTTCTTTCCCCTTTCTTTGGGCTTTCTTTGTGCTTTCTTTCCCCTTTCTTTGGGCTTTCTTTCCCCTTTCTTTGGGCTGTCTTTCCCCTTTCTTTGGGCTTTCTTTCCCCTTTCTTTGGGCTTTCCTTGGGCTTTCTTTGGGCTTTCTTTGGGTTTTCTTTCCCCTTTCTTTCCACTTTCTTTGGGCTTTCTTTGGGCTTTCTTTGGGCTTTCTTTGGGCTTTCTTTCCCCTTTCTTTGGGCTTTCTTTCCCCTTTCTTTGGGCTGTCATTCCCCTTTCTTTGGGCTTTCTTTCCCCTTTCTTTTGGCTTTCTTTCCCTTTTCTTTGGGCTTTCTTTGGGCTTTCTTTGGGCTTTCTTTGGGCTTTCTCTGGGCTTTCTTTCCCCTTTCTTTGGGCTTTCTTTCCCCTTTCTTTGGGCTTTCTTTCCCCTTTCTTTGGGCTTTCTTTCCCCTTTCTTTGGGCTTTCTTTCCCCTTTCTTTGGCCTTTCTTTGAGCTTTCTTTCCCCTTTATTTGGGCTTTCTTTCCCCTTTCTTTGGGCTTTCTTTGGGCTGTCTTTCCCCTTTCTTTGGGCTTTCTTTCCCTTTTCTTTGGGCTTTCTTTCCCTTTTCTTTGGGCTTTCTTTCCCCTTTCTTTGGGCTTTCTTTGCGCTTTAATTCCCCTTTCTTTGGGCTTTCTTTGGGCTTTCTTTGGGCTTTCTTTCCCCTTTCTTTGGGCTTTCTTTGGGCTTTCTTTGGGCTTTCTTTCCCCTTTCTTTCGGCTTTCTTTGGGCTTTCTTCCCCCTTTCTTTGGGCTTTCTTTCCCCGTTCTTTGGGCTTTATTTCCCCTTTCTTTGGGCTTTCTTTGGGCTTTCTTTGGGCTTTCTTTCCCCTTTCTTTGGGCTTTCTTTGGGCTTTCTTTGGGCTTTCTTCCCCCTTTCTTTGGGCTTTCTTTCCCCGTTCTTTGGGCTTTATTTCCCCTTTCTTTGGGCTTTCTTTCCCCTTTCCTTGGGCTTTCTTTCCCCTTTCTTTGGGCTTTCTTTTCCCTTTCTTTGGGGTTTCTTTGGGCTTTCTTTCCCCTTTCTTTGGGGTTTCTTTGGGCTTTCTTTCCCCTTTCTTTGGGCTTTCCTTGGGCTTTCTTTCCCCTTTCTTTCCCCTTTCTTTGGGCTTTCTTTGGGCTTTCTTCCCCCTTTCTTTGGGCTTTCTTTCCCCTTTCTTTGGGCTTTATTTCCCCTGTCTTTGGGCTTTCTCTCCCCTTTCCTTGGGCTTTCTTTCCCCTTTCTTTGGGCTTTCTTTCCCCTTTCTTTGGGGTTTCTTTGGGCTTTCTTTCCCCTTTCTTTGGGGTTTCTTTGGGCTTTCTTACCCCTTTCTTTGGGCTTTTTTTGGGCTTTCTTTCCCCTTTCTTTGGGCTTTCTTTGGGCTTTCTTTGGGCTTTCTTTCCCCTTTCTTTGGGCTTTCTTTCCCCTTTCTTTGGGCTTTCTTTCCCCTTTCTTTGGGCTTTCCTTCCCCTTTCTTTGGGCTTTCTTTGGGCTGTCATTCCCCTTTCTTTGGGCTTTCTTTCCCCTTTCTTTGGGCTTTCTTTGGGCTTTCTTTCCCCTTTCTTTGGGCTTTGTTTCCCCTTTCTTTGGGCTTTCTTTGGGCTTTATTTCCCCTTTCTTTGGGCTTTCTTTCCCCTTTCTTTGGGCTTTCTTTGGGCTTTCTTTCCCCTTTCTTTGGGCTTTCTTTCCCCATTCTTTGGGCTGTTTTTCCCCTTTCTTTGGGCTTTCTTTCCCCTTTCTTTTGGCTTTCTTTCCCCTTTCTTTGGGCTTTCCTTGGGCTTTCTTTGGGCTTTCTTTGGGTTTTCTTTCCCCTTTCTTTCCACTTTCTTTGGGCTTTCTTTTGGCTTTCTTTGGGCTTTCTTTCCCCTTTCTTTGGGCTTTCCTTCCCCTTTCTTTGGGCTTTCTTTGGGCTGTCATTCCCCTTTCTTTGGGCTTTCTTTCCCCTTTCTTTGGGCTTTCTTTGGGCTTTCTTTCCCCTTTCTTTGGGCTTTGTTTCCCCTTTCTTTGGGCTTTCTTTGGGCTTTATTTCCCCTTTCTTTGGGCTTTCTTTCCCCTTTCTTTGGGCTTTCTTTGGGCTTTCTTTCCCCTTTCTTTGGGCTTTCTTTCCCCATTCTTTGGGCTGTCTTTCCCCTTTCTTTGGGCTTTCTTTCCCCTTTCTTTGGGCTTTCTTTCCCCTTTCTTTGGGCTTTCCTTGGGCTTTCTTTGGGCTTTCTTTGGGTTTTCTTTCCCCTTTCTTTCCACTTTCTTTGGGCTTTCTTTTGGCTTTCTTTGGGCTTTCTTTCCCCTTTCTTTGGGCTTTCTTTCCCCTTTCTTTGGGCTTTCTTTTCCCTTTCTTTGGGCTGTCATTCCCCTTTCGTTGGGCTTTCTTTCCCCTTTCTTTGAACTTTCTTTCCCTTTTCTGTGGGCTTTCTTTGGGCTTTCTTTGGGCTTTCTTTGGGCTTTCTTTGGGATTTTTCTGGGCTTTCTTTCCCCTTTCTTTGGGCTTTCTTTCCCCTTTCTTTGGGCTGTCTTTCCCCTTTCTTTGGGCTTTCTTTCCACTTTCTTTGGGCTTTCTTTTCCCTTTCTTTGGGCTTTCTTTGAGCTTTCTTTCCCCTTTCTTTGGGCTTTCTTTCCCCTTTCATTCGGCATTCTTTGGGCTGTCTTTCCCCTTTCTTTGGGCTTTCTTTCCCCTTTCTTTGGGCTTTCTTTCCCAGTTCTTTGGGCTTTCTTTCCCCTTTCTTTGGGCTTTCTTTGCGCTTTCTTTCCCATTTCTTTGTGCTTTCTTTGAGCTTTCTTTCCCCTTTCTTTGGGCTTTCTTTGGGCTTTCTTTGGGCTTTCTTTCCCCTTTCTTTCCCCTTTCTTTGGGCTTTCTTTGGGCTTTCTTCCCCCTTTCTTTGGGGTTTCTTTCACCTTTCTTTGGGCTTTATTTCCCCTTTCTTTGGGTTTTCTTTCCCCTTTCTTTGGGCTTTCTTTCCCCTTTCTTTGGGGTTTCTTTGGGCTTTCTTTCCCCTTTCTTTGGGCTTTCTTTCCCCTTTCTTTTGGCTTTCTTTGGGCTGTCATTCCACTTTCTTTGGGCTTTCTTTCCTCTTTCTTTGGGCTTTCTTTGGGCTTTCTTTCCCCTTTCTTTGGGCTTTCTTCCCCCTTTCTTTGGGCTTTCTTTGGGCTTTCTTTCCCCTTTCTTTGGGCTTTGTTTCCCCTTTCTTTGGGCTTTCTTTTGGCTTTCTTTAGGCTTTCTTTGGGCTTTCTTTCCGCTTTCTTTGGGCTTTCTTTGGCCTTTCTTTCCCTTTTCTTTGGGCTTTCTTTCCCCTTTCTTTGGGCTTTCTTTGGGCTTTCTTTCCCCTTTCTTTGGGCTTTCTTTCCCCTTTCTTTGGGCTGTCTTTCCCCTTTCTTTGTGCTTTCTTTCCCCTTTCTTTGGGCTTTCCTTGGGCTTTCTTTGGGCTTTCTCTGGGTTTTCTTTCCCCTTTCTTTCCACTTTCTTTGGGCTTTCTTTGGGCTTTCTTTGGGATTTCTTTCCCCTTTCTTTGGGCTTTCTTTCCCCTTTCTTTGGGCTTTCTTTCCCCTTTCTTTGGGCAGTCATTCCCCTTTCTTTGGGCTTTCTTTCCCCTTTCTTTTGGCTTTCTTTCCCTTTTCTTTTCGCTTTCTTTGGGCTTTCTTTGGGCTTTCTTTGGGCTTTCTCTGGGCTTTCTTTCCCCTTTCTTTGGGCTTTCTTTCCCCTTTCTTTGGGCTTTCTTTCCCCTTTCTTTGGGCTTTCTGTCCCCTTTCCTTGGCCTTTCTTTGAGCTTTCTTTCCCCTTTCTTTGGGCTTTCTTTCCCCTTTCTTTGGGCTTTCTTTGGGCTGTTTTTCCCCTTTCTTTGGGCTTTCTTTCCCCTTTCTTTGGGCTTTCTTTCCCTTTTCTTTGGGCTTTTTTTCCCCTTTCTTTGGGCTTTCTTTGTGCTTTCTTTCCCCTTTCTTTGGGCTTTCTTTGGGCTTTCTTTCCCCTTTCTTTGGGCTTTCTTTGTGCTTTCTTTGGGCTTTCTTTCCCCTTTCTTTGGGCTTTCTTTGGGTTTTCTTTGGGCTTTCTTCCCCCTTTCTTTGGGCTTTCTTTCCCCGTTCTTTGGGCTTTCTTTCCCCTTTCTTTGGGCTTTCTTTCCCCTTTCCTTGGGCTTTCTTTCCCCTTTCTTTAGGCTTTCTTTTCCCTTTCTTTGGGGTTTATTTGGGATTTCTTTCCCCTTTCTTTGGGGTTTCTTTGGGCTTTCTTTCCCCTTTCTTTGGGCTTTCTTTGGGCTTTCTTTCCCCTTTCTTTCCCCTTTCTTTGGGCTTTCTTTCCCCTTTCTTATCCCTTTCTTTGGGCTTTGTTTCCCCTTTCTTTAGGCTTTCTTTACCCTTTCTTTGGGCTTTCTTTGGGCTTTCCTTCCCTTTCTTTGGGCTTTCTTTCCCCTTTCTTTGGGCTTTCCTTGGGCTTTCTTTGGGCTTTCTTTGGGCTTTCTTTCCCCTTTCTTTCCACTTTCTTTGGGTTATCTTTGGTCTTTCTTGGGCTTTCTTTCCCCTTTCTTTGGGCTTTCTTTCCCCTTTCTTTAGGCTTTCTTTCCTCTTTCTTTGGGCTTTATTTCCCCTTTCTTTGGGCTTTCTTTCCCCTTTCTTTGGGCTTTCTTTGGGCTGTCATTCCCCTTTCTTTGGGCTTTCTTTCCCCTTTCTTTGGGCTTTCTTTGGGCTTTCTTTCCCCTTTCTTTGGGCTTTGTTTCCCCTTTCTCTGGGCTTTTTTTGGGCTTTCTTTCCCCTTTCTTTGGGCTTTCTTTCCCCTTTCTTTGGGCTTTCTTTGGGCTTTCTTTCCCCTTTCTTTGGGCTTTCTTTCCCATTTCTTTGGGCTTTCTTTCCCCTTTCTTTGGGCTTTCTTTCCCCTTTCTTTGGGCTTTCTTTCCCCTTTCTTTGGGCTTTCTTTGGGCTGTCATTCCCCTTTCTTTGGGCTTTCTTTCCTCTTTCTTTGGGCTTTCTTTGGGCTTTCTTTCCCCTTTCTTTGGGCTTTGTTTCCCCTTTCTTTGGGCTTTCTTTCCCCTTTCTTTGGGCTTTCTTTCCCCTTTCTTTTGGCTTTCTTTGGGCTTTCTTTCCCCTTTCTTTGGGCTTTGTTTCCCCTTTCTTTGGGCTTTCTTTTGGCTTTCTTTAGGCTTTCTTTGGGCTTTCTTTCCGCTTTCTTTGGGGTTTCTTTGGGCTTTCTTTCCCTTTTCTTTGGGCTTTCTTTCCCCTTTCTTTGGGCTTGACTTGGGCTTTCTTTCCCCATTCTTTGGGCTTTCTTTCCCCTTTCTTTGGGCTGTCTTTCCCCTTTCTTTGTGCTTTCTTTCCCCTTTCTTTGGGCTTTCCTTGGGCTTTCTTTGGGCTTTCTTTGGGTTTTCTTTCCCCTTTCTTTCCACTTTCTTTGGGCTTTCTTTGGGCTTTCTTTGGGATTTCTTTCCCCTTTCTTTGGGCTGTCATTCCCCTTTCTTTGGGCTTTCTTTCCCCTTTCTTTGGGCTTTCCTTGGGCTTTCTTTGGGCTTTCTTTCCCCTTTCTTTCCACTTTCTTTGGGCTTTCTTTGTGCTTTCTTTCCCCTTTCTTTGGGCTGTCTTTCCCCTTTCTTTGGGCTTTCTTTCCCCTTTCTTTGGGCTTTCTTTCCCAGTTCTTTGGGCTTTCTTTCCCCTTTCTTTGGGCTTTCTTTGCGCTTTCTTTCCCATTTCTTTGTGCTTTCTTTGAGCTTTCTTTCCCCTTTCTTTGGGCTTTCTTTGGGCTTTCTTTGGGCTTTCTTTCCCCTTTCTTTCCCCTTTCTTTGGGCTTTCTTTGGGCTTTCTTCCCCCTTTCTTTGGGGTTTCTTTCACCTTTCTTTGGGCTTTATTTCCCCTTTCTTTGGGTTTTCTTTCCCCTTTCTTTGGGCTTTCTTTCCCCTTTCTTTGGGGTTTCTTTGGGCTTTCTTTCCCCTTTCTTTGGGCTTTCTTTCCCCTTTCTTTTGGCTTTCTTTGGGCTGTCATTCCACTTTCTTTGGGCTTTCTTTCCTCTTTCTTTGGGCTTTCTTTGGGCTTTCTTTCCCCTTTCTTTGGGCTTTCTTCCCCCTTTCTTTGGGCTTTCTTTGGGCTTTCTTTCCCCTTTCTTTGGGCTTTGTTTCCCCTTTCTTTGGGCTTTCTTTTGGCTTTCTTTAGGCTTTCTTTGGGCTTTCTTTCCGCTTTCTTTGGGCTTTCTTTGGGCTTTCTTTCCCTTTTCTTTGGGCTTTCTTTCCCCTTTCTTTGGGCTTTCTTTGGGCTTTCTTTCCCCTTTCTTTGGGCTTTCTTTCCCCTTTCTCTGGGCTGTCTTTCCCCTTTCTTTGTGCTTTCTTTCCCCTTTCTTTGGGCTTTCCTTGGGCTTTCTTTGGGCTTTCTCTGGGTTTTCTTTCCCCTTTCTTTCCACTTTCTTTGGGCTTTCTTTGGGCTTTCTTTGGGATTTCTTTCCCCTTTCTTTGGGCTTTCTTTCCCCTTTCTTTGGGCTTTCTTTCCCCTTTCTTTGGGCAGTCATTCCCCTTTCTTTGGGCTTTCTTTCCCCTTTCTTTTGGCTTTCTTTCCCTTTTCTTTTCGCTTTCTTTGGGCTTTCTTTGGGCTTTCTTTGGGCTTTCTCTGGGCTTTCTTTCCCCTTTCTTTGGGCTTTCTTTCCCCTTTCTTTGGGCTTTCTTTCCCCTTTCTTTGGGCTTTCTGTCCCCTTTCCTTGGCCTTTCTTTGAGCTTTCTTTCCCCTTTCTTTGGGCTTTCTTTCCCCTTTCTTTGGGCTTTCTTTGGGCTGTTTTTCCCCTTTCTTTGGGCTTTCTTTCCCCTTTCTTTGGGCTTTCTTTCCCTTTTCTTTGGGCTTTTTTTCCCCTTTCTTTGGGCTTTCTTTGTGCTTTCTTTCCCCTTTCTTTGGGCTTTCTTTGGGCTTTCTTTCCCCTTTCTTTGGGCTTTCTTTGTGCTTTCTTTGGGCTTTCTTTCCCCTTTCTTTGGGCTTTCTTTGGGTTTTCTTTGGGCTTTCTTCCCCCTTTCTTTGGGCTTTCTTTCCCCGTTCTTTGGGCTTTCTTTCCCCTTTCTTTGGGCTTTCTTTCCCCTTTCCTTGGGCTTTCTTTCCCCTTTCTTTAGGCTTTCTTTTCCCTTTCTTTGGGGTTTATTTGGGATTTCTTTCCCCTTTCTTTGGGGTTTCTTTGGGCTTTCTTTCCCCTTTCTTTGGGCTTTCTTTGGGCTTTCTTTCCCCTTTCTTTCCCCTTTCTTTGGGCTTTCTTTCCCCTTTCTTATCCCTTTCTTTGGGCTTTGTTTCCCCTTTCTTTAGGCTTTCTTTACCCTTTCTTTGGGCTTTCTTTGGGCTTTCCTTCCCTTTCTTTGGGCTTTCTTTCCCCTTTCTTTGGGCTTTCCTTGGGCTTTCTTTGGGCTTTCTTTGGGCATTCTTTCCCCTTTCTTTCCACTTTCTTTGGGTTATCTTTGGTCTTTCTTGGGCTTTCTTTCCCCTTTCTTTGGGCTTTCTTTCCCCTTTCTTTAGGCTTTCTTTCCTCTTTCTTTGGGCTTTATTTCCCCTTTCTTTGGGCTTTCTTTCCCCTTTCTTTGGGCTTTCTTTGGGCTGTCATTCCCCTTTCTTTGGGCTTTCTTTCCCCTTTCTTTGGGCTTTCTTTGGGCTTTCTTTCCCCTTTCTTTGGGCTTTGTTTCCCCTTTCTCTGGGCTTTTTTTGGGCTTTCTTTCCCCTTTCTTTGGGCTTTCTTTCCCCTTTCTTTGGGCTTTCTTTGGGCTTTCTTTCCCCTTTCTTTGGGCTTTCTTTCCCATTTCTTTGGGCTTTCTTTCCCCTTTCTTTGGGCTTTCTTTCCCCTTTCTTTGGGCTTTCTTTCCCCTTTCTTTGGGCTTTCTTTGGGCTGTCATTCCCCTTTCTTTGGGCTTTCTTTCCTCTTTCTTTGGGCTTTCTTTGGGCTTTCTTTCCCCTTTCTTTGGGCTTTGTTTCCCCTTTCTTTGGGCTTTCTTTCCCCTTTCTTTGGGCTTTCTTTCCCCTTTCTTTTGGCTTTCTTTGGGCTTTCTTTCCCCTTTCTTTGGGCTTTGTTTCCCCTTTCTTTGGGCTTTCTTTTGGCTTTCTTTAGGCTTTCTTTGGGCTTTCTTTCCGCTTTCTTTGGGGTTTCTTTGGGCTTTCTTTCCCTTTTCTTTGGGCTTTCTTTCCCCTTTCTTTGGGCTTGACTTGGGCTTTCTTTCCCCATTCTTTGGGCTTTCTTTCCCCTTTCTTTGGGCTGTCTTTCCCCTTTCTTTGTGCTTTCTTTCCCCTTTCTTTGGGCTTTCCTTGGGCTTTCTTTGGGCTTTCTTTGGGTTTTCTTTCCCCTTTCTTTCCACTTTCTTTGGGCTTTCTTTGGGCTTTCTTTGGGATTTCTTTCCCCTTTCTTTGGGCTGTCATTCCCCTTTCTTTGGGCTTTCTTTCCCCTTTCTTTGGGCTTTCCTTGGGCTTTCTTTGGGCTTTCTTTCCCCTTTCTTTCCACTTTCTTTGGGCTTTCTTTGTGCTTTCTTTCCCCTTTCTTTGGGCTTTCTTTCCCCTTTCTTTGGGCTTTCTTTCCCCTTTCTTTGGGCTTTCTTTCCCCTTTCTTTGGGCTTTCTGTCCCCTTTCTTTGGCCTTTCTTTGAGCTTTCTTTCCCCTTTCTTTGGGCTTTCTTTCCCCTTTCTTTGGGCTTTCTTTGGGCTGTCTTTCCCCTTTCTTTGGGCTTTCTTTCCCCTTTCTTTGGGCTTTCTTTCCCTTTTCTTTGGGCTTTTTTTCCCCTTTCTTTGGGCTTTCTTTGTGCTTTCTTTCCCCTTTCTTTGGGCTTTCTTTGGGCTTTCTTTCCCCTTTCTTTGGGCTTTTTTTGTGCTTTCTTTGGGCTTTCTTTCCCCTTTCCTTGGGCTTTCTTTGGGTTTTCTTTGGGCTTTCTTCCCCCTTTCTTTGGGCTTTCTTTCCCCGTTCTTTGGGCTTTATTTCCCCTTTCTTTGGGCTTTCTTTCCCCTTTCCTTGGGCTTTCTTTCCCCTTTCTTTGGGCTTTCTTTTCCCTTTCTTTGGGGTTTCTTTGGGATTTCTTTCCCCTTTCTTTGGGGTTTCTTTGGGCTTTCTTTCCCCTTTCTTTGGGCTTTCTTTGGGCTTTCTTTCCCCTTTCTTTCCCCTTTCTTTGGGCTTTCTTTCCCCTTTCTTTGTGCTTTGTTTCCCCTGTCTTTAGGCTTTCTTTACCCTTTCTTTGGGCTTTCTTTGGGCTTTCCTTCCCCTTTCTTTGGGCTTTCTTTCCCCTTTCTTTGGGCTTTCCTTGGGCTTTCTTTGGTCTTTCTTGGGCTTTCTTTCCCCTTTCTTTGGGCTTTCTTTCCCCTTTCTTTGGGCTTTCTTTCCCCTTTCTTTGGGCTTTCTTTCCCCTTTCCTTGGGCTTTCTTTCCCCTTTCTTTGGGCTTTCTTTGGGCTGTCATTCCCCTTTCTTTGGGCTTTCTTTCCCCTTTCTTTGGGCTTTCTTTGGGCTTTCTTTCCCCTTTCTTTGGGCTTTGTTTCCCCTTTCTTTGGGCTTTCTTTGGGCTTTCTTTCCCCTTTCTTTGGGCTTTCTTTCCCCTTTCTTTGGGCTGTCTTTCCCCTTTCTTTGGGCTTTCTTTCCCCTTTCTTTGGGCTTTCTTTCCCCTTTCTTTGGGCTTTCCTTGGGCTTTCTTTGGGCTTTCTTTGGGTTTTCTTTCCCCTTTCTTTCCACTTTCTTTGTGTTTTCTTTGGGCTTTCTTTGGGCTTTCTTTCCCCTTTCTTTGGGCTTTCCTTCCCCTTTCTTTGGGCTTTCTTTCCCCTTTCTTTCCCCTTTCTTTGGGCTTTCATTCCCCTTTCTTTGGGCTTTCTTTCCCCTTTCTTTGGGCTTTCTTTGGGCTTTCTTTCCCCTTTCTTTGAGCTTCCTTTCCCCTTTCTGTGGGCTTTCTTTGGGCTTTCTTTGGGCTTTCTTTGGGCTTTCTTTGGGCTTTCTTTCCCCTTTCTTTGGGCTTTCTTTCCCCTTTCTTTGGGCTTTCCTTGGGCTTTCTTTGGTCTTTCTTTGGGTTTTCTTTCCTCTTTCTTTCCACTTTCTTTGGGCTTTCTTTGGGATTTTTTTGGGCTTTCTTTCCCCTTTCTTTGGGCTTTCTTTCCCCTTTCTTTGGCCTTTCTTTGGGCTGTCTTTCCCCTTTCTTTGGGCTTTCTTTCCCCTTTCTTTGGGCTTTCTTTCCCCTTTCTTTGGGGTTTCTTTGGGCTTTCTTTCCCCTTTCTTTGGGCTTTCTTTCCCCTTTCTGTGGGCTTTCTTTGGGCTTTCTTTGGGCTTTCTTTGGGCTTTATTTATTTCCCCTTTCTGTGGGCTTTCTTTGGGCTTTCTTTGGGCTTTCTTTGGGCTTTCTTTCCCCTTTCTTTCCAATTTCTTTGGGCTTTCTTTGGGCTTTCTTTGGGCTTTCTTTCTCCTTTCTTTGGGCTTTCTTTCCCCTTTCTTTGGGCTTTCTTTCCCCTTTCCTTGGGCTTTCTTTCCCCTTTCTTTGGGCTTTCTTTCCCCTTTCTTTGGGCTTTCTTTCCCCTTTCTTTGGGCTGTCATTCCCCTTTCTTTGGGCTTTCTTTCCCCTTTCCTTGGGCTTTCTTTCACCTTTCTTTGGGCTTTCTTTCCTCTTTCTTTGGGCTTTCTTTCACCTTTCTTTGGGCTTTCTTTCCTCTTTCTTTGGACTTTCTTTCCACTTTCTTTGGGCTGTCATTCCCCTTTCTTTGGGCTTTCTTTCCCCTTTCTTTGGGATTTCTTTCCACTTTCTTTGGGCTTTCCTTGGGCTTTCTTTGGGCTTTATTAGGGCTTTCTTTCCCCTTTCTTTCCACTTTCTTTGGGCTATCTTTGGGCTATCTTTGCGGTTTCTTGGGCTTTCTTTCCCCTTTCTTTGGGCTTTCTTTCCCCTTTCTTTGGGCTTTCTTTCTCCTTTCGTTGGGCTTTCTTTCCCCTTTCTTTGGGCTGTCATTCCCCTTTCTTTGGGCTTTCTTTACACTTTCTTTGGGCTTTCTTTCCCCTTTCTATGGGCTTTCTTTGGGCTTTCTTTGGGCTTTCTTTGGGCTTTCTTTGGGCTTTCTTTTGGCTTTCTTTGGGCTTCTTTCCCCTTTCTTTGGGCTTTCTTTCCCCTTTCTGTGGGCTTTCTTTGGGCTTTCTTTGGGCTTTCTTTGGGCTTTCTTTCCCCTTTCTTTGGGCTTTCTTTCCCCTTTCTTTGGTCTTTACTTGGGCTTTCTTTGGGTTTTCTTTCCCCTTTCTTTCCACTTTCTTTGGGCTTTCTTTGGGCTTTCTTTGGGCTTTCTTTCCCCTTTCTTTGGGCTTTCTTTCCCCTTTCTTTGGGCTTTCTTTCCCCTTTCTTTGGGCTTTCTTTCCCCTTTCTTTGGGCTTTCTTTGGGCTTTCTTTGCGCTTTCTTTCCCCTTTCTTTGGGCTTTCTTTGGGCTTTCTTTGGGCTTTCTTTCCCCTTTCTTTGGGCTTTCTTTCCCCTTTCTGTGGGCTTTCTTTGGGCTTTCTTTGGGCTTTCTTTCCCCTTTCTTTGGGATTTCTTTCCACTTTCTTTGGGCTTTCCTTGGGCTTTCTTTGGGCTTTCTTAGGGCTTTCTTTCCCCTTTCTTTCCACTTTCTTTGGGCTATCTTTGGGCTATCTTTGCGGTTTCTTGGGCTTTCTTTCCCCTTTCTTTGGGCTTTCTTTCCCCTTTCTTTGGGCTTTCTTTCTCCATTCGTTGGGCTTTCTTTCCCCTTTCTTTGGGCTGTCATTCCCCTTTCTTTGGGCTTTCTTTACACTTTCTTTGGGCTTTCTTTCCCCTTTCTATGGGCTTTCTTTGGGCTTTCTTTGGGCTTTCTTTGGGCTTTCTTTGGGCTTTCTTTTGGCTTTCTTTGGGCTTCTTTCCCCTTTCTTTGGGCTTTCTTTCCCCTTTCTGTGGGCTTTCTTTGGGCTTTCTTTGGGCTTTCTTTGGGCTTTCTTTCCCCTTTCTTTGGGCTTTCTTTCCCCTTTCTTTGGTCTTTCCTTGGGCTTTCTTTGGGTTTTCTTTCCCCTTTCTTTCCACTTTCTTTGGGCTTTCTTTGGGCTTTCTTTCCCCTTTCTTTGGGCTTTCTTTCCCCTTTCTTTGGGCTTTCTTTCCCCTTTCTTTGGGTTTTCTTTCCCCTTTCTTTGGGCTTTCTTTCCCCTTTCTTTGGGCTTTCTTTGGGCTTTCTTTGGGCTTTCTTTCCCCTTTCTTTGGGCTTTCTTTCCCCTTTCTGTGGGCTTTCTTTGGGCTTTCTTTGGGCTTTCTTTCCCCTTTCTTTGGGCTTTCTTTCCCGTTTCTTTGGGCTTTCCTTGGGCTTTCTTTGGGCTTTCTTTGGGCTTTCTTTCCCCTTTCTTTCCACTTTCTTTGGGCTTTGTTTGGGCTTTCCTTCCCCTTTCTTTACGCTTTCCCTCCCCTTTCTTTGGGCTTTCTTTCCCCTTTCTTTGGGCTTTCTTTCCCCTTTCTTTGGCCTTTCTTTCCCCTTTCTTTGGGCTTTCTTTGGGCTTTCTTTGGGCTTTCTTTGCGCTTTCTTTCCCCTTTCTTTGGGCTTTCTTTGGGCTTTCTTTCCCCTTTCTTTGGGCTTTCTTTCCCCTTTCTTTGGGCTTTCTTTGGGCTTTCTTTGGGCTTTCTGTGGGCTTTCTTTGGGCTTTCTTTGGGCTTTCTTTCCCCTTTCTTTGGGCTTTCTTTCCCCTTTCTTTTGGCTTTCTTTGGGCTTTCTTTCCCCTTTCTTTGGGCTTTCTTTGGGCTTTCTTTCCCCTTTCTTTGGGCTTTCTTTAGGCTTTCTTTCCCCTTTCTTTGGGCTTTCTTTGGGCTTTCTTTCCCCTTTCTTTGGGATTTCTTTCCCCTTTCTTTGTGCTTTCTTTGGGCTTTCTTTCCCCTTTCTTTGGGCTTTCTTTCCCCTTTCTTTGGGCTTTCCTTGGGCTTTCTTTGGGCTTTCTTTAGGTTTTCTTTCCCCTTTCTCTCCACTTTCTTCGTGCTTTCTTTGGGCTTTTTTTGGGCTTTCTTTCCCCTTTCTTTGGGCTTTCTTTCCCCTTTCTTTGGGCTTTCTTTCCCCTTTCCTTGGGCTTTCTTTCCCCTTTCTTTGGGCTTTCTTTCCCCTTTCTTTGGGCTTTCTTTCCCCTTTCTTTGGGCTGTCATTCCCCTTTCTTTGGGCTTTCTTTCCCCTTTCTTTGGGCTTTCTTTCCCCTTTCTTTCGGCTGTCATTCCCCTTTCTTTGGGCTTTCTTTCCTCATTTTTTGGGCTTTCTTTCGCTTTCTTTCGGCTTTCTTTCCCGTTTCTTTGGCCTTTCTTTGAGATTTCTTTCCCCTTTCTTTGGGCTTTCTTTCCCCTTTCTTTGAGCTTTCTTTGGGCTGTCTTTCCCCTTTCTTTGGGCTTTCTTTCCCCTTTCTTTGGGTTTTCTTTCCCCTTTCTTTGGGCTTTCTTTCCCCTTTCTTTGGGCTTTCTTTAGGCTTTCTTTCCCCTTTCTTTTGGGTTTCTTAGGGCTTTCTTTCCCCTTTCTTTGGGCTCCCTTTCCCCTTTCTGTGGGCTTTCTTTGGGCTTTCTTTGGGCTTTTTTTGGGCTTTCTTTCCCCTTTTTTTGGGCTTTCTTTCCCCTTTCTTTGGGCTTTCCTTGGGCTTTCTTTGGGCTTTCTTTGGGTTTTTTTTACCCTTTCTTTCCACTTTCTTTGGGCTTTCTTTGGGATTTTTTTGGGCTTTCTTTCCCCTTTCTTTGGGCTTTCTTTACCCTTTCTTTGGGCTTTCTTTCCACTTTCTTTGGGCTTTCTTTCCCCTTTCTTTGGGCTTTCTTTCCCCTTTCTTTAGGCTGTCATTCCCCTTTCTTTGGGCTTTCTTTCCCCTTTCTTTGGGCTTTCTTTCCCTTTTCTTTGGGCTTTCTTTGGGCTTTCTTTGGGCTTTCTTTGGGCTTTCTCTGGGCTTTCTTTCCCCTTTCTTTGGGCTTTCTTTCCCCTTTCTTTGGGATTTCTTTCCCCTTTCTTTGGGCTTTCTTTGGGCTGTCTTTCCCCTTTCTTTGGGCTTTCTTTCCCCTTTCTGTAGGCTTTCTTTGGGCTTTCTTTGGGCTTTCTTTGGGCTTTCTTTCCCCTTTCTGTGGGCTTTCTTTGGGCTGTCTTTCCCCTTTCTTTGGGCTTTCTTTCCCCTTTCTGTGGGCTTTCTTTGGGCTTTCTTTGGGCATTCTTTGGGCTTTCTTTGGGCTTTCTTTCCCCTTTCTTTCCCCTTTCTTTCCACTTTCTTTGGGCTTTCTTTGGGCTTTCTTTGGGCTTTCTTTCCCCTTTCTTTGGGCTTTCTCTCCCCTTTCTTTGGGCTTTCTTTCTCCTTTCTTTGGGCTTTCTTTCCCCTTTCTTTGGGCTTTCTTTCCCCTTTCTTTGGGCTTTCTTTCACCTTTCTTCGGGCTTTCTTTCCCCTTTCTTTGGGCTGTCATTCCCCTTTCTTTGGGCTTTCTTTCCCCTTTCTTTGGGCTTTCTTTCCCCTTTCTTTGGGCTTTCTTTCCCCTTTCTTTGGGCTTACTTTCCCCTTTCTTTGGGCTTTCTTTACCCTTTCTTTGGGCTGTCATTCCCCTTTCTTTGGGCTTTCTTTGGGCTTCCTTTGGGATTTCTTTGGGTTTTCTTTCCCCTTTCTTTCCACTTTCTTTGGGCTTTCTTTGGGCTTTTTTTGGGCTTTCTTTCCACTTTCTTTGGGATTTCTTTCCCCTTTCTTTGGGCTTTCTTTCCCCTTTCTTTGGGCTTTCTTTCCCCTTTCTTTGGGCTGTCATTCCCCTTTCTTTGGGCTTTCTTTCCCCTTTCTTTGGGCTTTCATACCCTTTTCTTTGGGCTTTCTTTGGGCTTTCTTTGGGCTTTCTCTGTGCTTTCTTTCCCCTTTCTTTGGGATTTCTTTCCCCTTTCTTTGGGCTTTCTTTCCCCTTTCTTTGGGCTTTCTTTAGGCTGTCTTTCCCCTTTCTTTGGGCTTTCTTTCCCCTTTCTTTGGGCTTTCTTTACCCTTTCTTTCCCCTTTCTTTGGGCTTTCTTTGGGCTTTCTTTGGGCTTTCTTTGGGCTTTCTTTGGGCTTTCTTTCCCCTTTCTTTGGGCTTTCTTTCCCCTTTCTGTGGGCTTTCTTTGGGCTTTCTTTGGGCTTTCTTTTGGCTTTCTTTCCCCTTTCTTTGGGCTTTCCTTGGGCTTTCTTTGGGCTTTCTTTCCCCTTTCTTTCCACTTTCTTTGGGCTTTCTTTGTGCTTTCTTTCCCCTTTCTTTGGGCTTTCTTTCCCCTTTCTTTGGGCTTTCTTTCCCCTTTCTTTGGGCTTTCTTTCCCCTTTCTTTGAGCTTTCTTTCCCTTTTCTTTGGGCTTTCTTTCCCCTTTCTTTGGGCTTTCTTTGGGCTGTCTTTCCCCTTTCTTTGGGCTTTCTTTCCCCTTTCTGTGGGCTTTCTTTGGGCTTTCTTTGGGCTTTCTTTGGGCTTTCTTTCCCCTTTCTGTGGGCTTTCTTTGGGCTGTCTTTCCCCTTTCTTTGGGCTTTCTTTCCCCTTTCTGTGGGCTTTCTTTGGGCTTTCTTTGGGCATTCTTTGGGCTTTCTTTGGTCTTTCTTTCCCATTTCTTTCCCCTTTCTTTCCCCTTTCTTTGGGCTTTCTTTCACCTTTCTTTGGGCTTTCTTTCACCTTTCTTTGGGCTTTCTTTCCCCTTTCTTTGGGCTTTCTTTCACCTTTCTTTGGGCTTTCTTTCCCCTTTCTTTGGGCTGTCATTCCCCTTTCTTTGGGCTTTCTTTCCCCTTTCTTTGGGCTTTCTTTCCCCTTTCTTTGGGCTTTCTTTCCCCTTTCTTTGGGCTTACTTTCCCCTTTCTTTGGGCTTTCTTTACCCTTTCTTTGGGCTGTCATTCCCCTTTCTTTGGGCTTTCTTTGGGCTTTCTTTGGGATTTCTTTGGGTTTTCTTTCCCCTTTCTTTCCACTTTCTTTGGGCTTTCTTTGGGCTTTTTTTGGGCTTTCTTTCCCCTTTCTTTGGGCTTTCTTTCCCCTTTCTTTGGGCTTTCTTTCCCCTTTCTTTGGGCTTTCTTTCCCCTTTCTTTGGGCTGTCATTCCCCTTTCTTTGGGCTTTCTTTCCCCTTTCTTTGGGCTTTCATTCCCTTTTCTTTGGGCTTTCTTTGGGCTTTCTTTGGGCTTTCTCTGTGCTTTCTTTCCCCTTTCTTTGGGATTTCTTTCCCCTTTCTTTGGGCTTTCTTTCCCCTTTCTTTGGGCTTTCTTTAGGCTGTCTTTCCCCTTTCTTTGGGCTTTCTTTCCCCTTTCTTTGGGCTTTCTTTACCCTTTCTTTCCCCTTTCTTTGGGCTTTCTTTGGGCTTTCTTTCCCCTTTCTTTGGGCTTTCTTTCCCCTTTCCTTGGGCTTTCTTTCCCCTTTCTTTGGGCTTTCTTTGGGCTGTCATTCCCCTTTCTTTGGGCTTTCTTTCCCCTTTCTTTGGGCTTTCTTTGGGCTTTCTTTCCCCTTTCTTTGGGCTTTGTTTCCCCTTTCTTTGGGCTTTCTTTGGGCTTTCTTTCCCCTTTCTTTGGGCTTTCTTTCCCCTTTCTTTGGGCTTTCTTTGGGCTTTCTTTCCCCTTTCTTTGGGCTTTCTTTAGGCTTTCTTTAGGCTTTCTTTGGGCTTTCTTTCCGCTTTCTTTGGGCTTTCTTTGGGCTTTCTTTGGGCTTTCTTTCCCTTTTCTTTGGGCTTTCTTTCCCCTTTCTTTGGGCTTTCTTTGGGCTTTCTTTCCCCTTTCTTTGGGCTTTCTTTCCCCTTTCTTTGGGCTGTCTTTCTCCTTTCTTTGGGCTTTCTTTCCCCTTTCTTTGCGCTTTCTTTCCCCTTTCTTTGGGCTTTCCTTGGGCTTTCTTTGGGCTTTCTTTGGGTTTTCTTTCCCCTTTCTTTCCACTTTCTTTGTGTTTTCTTTGGGCTTTCTTTGGGCTTTCTTTCCCCTTTCTTTGGGCTTTCCTTCCCCTTTCTTTGGGCTTTCTTTCCCCTTTCTTTGGGCTGTCATTCCCCTTTCTTTGGGCTTTCTTTCCCCTTTCTTTTGGCTTTCTTTACCTTTTCTTTGGGCTTTCTTTGGGCTTTCTTTGGGCTTTCTTTGGGCTTTCTTTGGGCTTTCTCTGGGCTTTCTTTTCCCTTTCTTTGGTCTTTCTTTCCCCTTTCTTTGGGCTTTCTTTCCCCTTTCTTTGGGCTTTCTTTCCCCTTTCTTTGGCCTTTCTTTCCCCTTTCTTTGGCCTTTCTTTGAGCTTTCTTTCCCCTTTCTTTGGGCTTTCTTTCCCCTTTCTTTGGGCTTTCTTTGGGCTGTCTTTCCCCTTTCTTTGGGCTTTCTTTGTGCTTTCTTTCCCCTTTCTTTAGGCTTTCTTTGGGCTTTCTTTCCCCTTTCTTTGGGCTTTCTTTTGGCTTTCTTTGGGCTTTCTTTCCCTTTTCTTTTCTCTTACTTTCCCCTTTCTTTGGGCTTTCTTTGTGCTTTCTTTCCCCTTTCTTTAGGCTGTCTTTGGGCTTTCTTTCCCCTTTCTTTGGGCTTTCTTTGGGCTGTCTTTCCCCTTTCTTTGGGCTTTCTTTGTGCTTTCTTTCCCCTTTCTTTGGGGTTTCTTTGGGCTTTCTTTCCCCTTTCTTTGGGCTTTCTTTGGGCTTTCTTTCCCCTTTCTTTCCCCTTTCTTTGGGCTTTCTTTGGGCTTTCTTCCCCCTTTCTTTCCCCTTTCTTTGGGCTTTCTTTCCCCTTTCTTTGGGCTTTCTTTGGGCTTTCTTTCCCCTTTCTTTGGGCTTTCTTTGGGCTTTCTTTCCCCTTTCTTTGGGCTTTCTTTCCCCTTTCTTTGGGCTTTCTTTGGGCTTTCTTTGGGTTTTCTTTGGGCTTTCTTTCCCCTTTCTTTGGGCTTTCTTTCCCCTTTCTGTGGGCTTTCTTTGGGCTTTCTTTGGGCTTTCTTTGGGCTTTATTTGGGCTTTCTTTCCCCTTTCTTTGGGCTTTCTTTCCCCTTTCTTTGGGCTTTCCTTGGGCTTTCTTTGGGCTTTCTGTGGGCTTTCTTTCCCCTTTCTTTCCACTTTCTTTGGGCTTTGTTTGGGCTTTCATTCCCCTTTCTTTGGGCTTTCTTTCCCCTTTCTTTGGGCTTTCTTTCCCCTTTCTTTGGGCTTTCTTTCCCCTTTCTTTGGGCTTTCTTTGGGCTTTCTTTGGGCTTTCTTTGCGCTTTCTTTCCTCTTTCTTTGGGCTTTCTTTGGGCTTTCTTTCCCGTTTCTTTGGGCTTTCTTTCCCCTTTCTTTGGGCTTTCTTTGGGCTTTCTTTGGGCTTTCTGTGGGCTTTCTTTGGGCTTTCTTTGGGCTTTCTTTGGGCTTTCTTTCCCCTTTCTTTGGGCTTTCTTTCCCCTTTCTTTTGGCTTTCTTTGGGCTTTCTTTCCCCTTTCTTTGGGCTTTCTTTCCCCTTTCTTTTGGCTTTCTTTGGGCTTTCTTTCCCCTTTCTTTGGGCTTTCTTTGGGCTTTCTTTCCCCTTTCTTTGGGCTTTCTTTGGGCTTTCTTTCCCCTTTCTTTGGGCTTTCTTTCCCCTTTTTTTGGGCTTTCTTTGGGCTTTCTTTCCCCTTTCTTTGGGCTTTCCTTGGGCTTTCTTTGGGCTTTCTTTGGGTTTTCTTTCCCCTTTCTTTCCACTTTCTTTGTGCTTTCTTTGGGCTTTTTTGGGCTTTCTTTCCCCTTTCTTTGGGCTTTCTTTCCCCTTTCTAGGGGCTTTCTTTCCCCTTTCTTTGGGCTTTCTTTCCCCTTTCTTTGGGCTTTCTTTCCCCTTTCTTTGGGCTGTCATTCCCCTTTCTTTGGGCTGTCATTCCCCTTTCTTTGGGCTTTCTTTCCCCTTTCTTTGGGCTTTCTTTCCCCTTTCTTTCGGCTTTCTTTCCCGTTTCTTTGGCCTTTCTTTGAGCTTTCTTTCCCCTTTCTTTGGGCTTTCTTTCCCCTTTCTTTGGGCTTTCTTTGGGCTGTCTTTCCCCTTTCTTTGGGCATTCTTTCCCCTTTCTTTGGGTTTTCTTTCCCCTTTCTTTGGGCTTTCTTTCCCCTTTCTTTGGGCTTTCTTTGCGCTTTCTTTCCCATTTCTTTGGGCTTTCTTTGGGCTTTCTTTCCCCTTTCTTTGGGCTTTCTTTGGGCTTTCTTTGGGCTTTCTTTCCCCTTTCTTTCCCCTTTCTTTGGGCTTTCTTTTGCTTTCTTCCCCCTTTCTTTGGGCTTTCTTTCCCCTTTCTTTGGGGTTTCTTTGGGCTTTCTTTCCCCTTTCTTTGGGCTTTCTTTGGGCTTTCTTTCCCCTTTCTTTCCCCTTTCTTTAGGCTTTGTTTCCCCTTTCTCTGGGCTTTCTTTGGGCTTTCTTTGGGCTTTCTGTGGGCTTTCTTTGGGCTTTCTTTGGGCTTTCTTTGGGCTTTCTTTCCCCTTTCTTTGAGCTTTCTTTCCCCTTTCTTTTGGCTTTCTTTGGGCTTTCTTTCCCCTTTCTTTGGGCTTTCTTTGGGCTTTCTTTCCCCTTTCTTTGGGCTTTCTTTGGGCTTTCTTTCCCCTTTCTTTGGGCTTTCTTTGGGCTTTCTTTCCCCTTTCTTTGGGATTTCTTTCCCCTTTTTTTGGGCTTTCTTTGGGCTTTCTTTCCCCTTTCTTTGGGCTTTCCTTGGGCTTTCTTTGGGCTTTCTTTGGGTTTTCTTTCCCCTTTCTTTCCACTTTCTTTGTGCTTTCTTTGGGCTTTTTTGGGTTTTCTTTCCCCTTTCTTTGGGCTTTCTTTCCCCTTTCTTTGGGCTTTCTTTCCCCTTTCTTTGGGCTTTCTTTCCCCTTTCTTTGGGCTGTCATTCCCCTTTCTTTGGGCTTTCTTTCCCCTTTCTTTCGGCTTTCTTTCCCGTTTCTTTGGCCTTTCTTTGAGCTTTCTTTCCCCTTTCTTTGGGCTTTCTTTCCCCTTTCTTTGGGCTTTCTTTGCGCTTTCTTTCCCCTTTCTTTGGGCTTTCTTTGGGCTTTCTTTCCCCTTTCTTTGAGCTTCCTTTCCCCTTTCTGTGGGCTTTCTTTGGGCTTTCTTTGGGCTTTCTTTGGGCTTTCTTTCCCCTTTCTTTGGGCTTTCTTTCCCCTTTCTTTGGGCTTTCCTTGGGCTTTCTTTGGTCTTTCTTTGGGTTTTCTTTCCCCTTTCTTTCCACTTTCTTTGGGCTTTCTTTGGGATTTTTTTGGGCTTTCTTTCCCCTTTCTTTGGGCTTTCTTTCCCCTTTCTTTGGGCTTTCTTTGGGCTGTCTTTCCCCTTTCTTTGGGCTTTCTTTCCCCTTTCTTTGGGCTTTCTTTCCCCTTTCTTTGGGCTTTCTTTGGGCTTTCTTTCCCCTTTCTTTGGGCTTTCTTTCCCCTTTCTGTGGGCTTTCTTTGGGCTTTCTTTTGGCTTTCTTTGGGCTTTATTTATTTCCCCTTTCTGTGGGCTTTCTTTGGGCTTTCCTTGGGCTTTCTTTCCCCTTTCTTTGGGCTTTCTTTCCCCTTTCTTTGGGCTTTCTTTCCCCTTTCCTTGGGCTTTCTTTCCCCTTTCTTTGGGCTTTCTTTCCCCTTTCTTTGGGCTTTCTTTCCCCTTTCTTTGGGCTGTCATTCCCCTTTCTTTGGGCTTTCTTTCCCCTTTCCTTGGGCTTTCTTTCACCTTTCTTTGGGCTTTCTTTCCTCTTTCTTTGGACTTTCTTTCCGCTTTCTTTGGGCTGTCATTCAACTTTCTTTGGGCTTTCTTTGGGCTTTCTTTCCCCTTTCTTTGGGCTTTCTTTGGGCTTTCTTTGGGCTTTCTTTGGGCTTTATTTATTTCCCCTTTCTGTGGGCTTTCTTTGGGCTTTCTTTGGGCTTTCTTTGGGCTTTCTTTCCCCTTTCTTTCCACTTTCTTTGGGCTTTCTTTGGGCTTTCTTTGGGCTTTCTTTCCCATTTCTTTGGGCTTTCTTTCCCCTTTCTTTGGGCTTTCTTTCCCCTTTCCTTGGGCTTTCTTTCCCCTTTCTCTGGGCTTTCTTTCCCCTTTCCTTGGGCTTTCTTTCCCCTTTCTTTGGGCTGTCATTCCCCTTTCTTTGGGCTTTCTTTCCCCTTTCCTTGGGCTTTCTCTCACATTTCTTTGGGCTTTCTTTCCCCTTTCCTTGGGCTTTCTTTCCCATTTCTCTGGGCTTTCTTTCCCCTTTCCTTGGGCTTTCTTTCCCCTTTCTTTGGGCTTTCTTTCCTCTTTCTTTGGACTTTCTTTCCCCTTTCTTTGGGCTGTCATTCCCCTTTCTTTGGGCTTTCTTTCCCCTTTCTTTGGGATTTCTTTCCACTTTCTTTGGGCTTTCCTTGGGCTTTCTTTGGGCTTTCTTAGGGCTTTCTTTCCCCTTTCTTTCCACTTTCTTTGGGCTATCTTTGGGCTATCTTTGCGGTTTCTTGGGCTTTCTTTCCCCTTTCTTTGGGCTTTCTTTCCCCTTTCTTTGGGCTTTCTTTCTCCTTTCGTTGGGCTTTCTTTCCCCTTTCTTTGGGTTGTCATTCCCCTTTCTTTGGGCTTTCTTTACACTTTCTTTGGGCTTTCTTTCCCCTTTCTATGGGCTTTCTTTGGGCTTTCTTTGGGCTTTCTTTGGGCTTTCTTTGGGCTTTCTTTGGGCTTTCTTTTGGCTTTCTTTGGGCATCTTTCCCCTTTCTTTGGGCTTTCTTTCCCCTTTCTGTGGGCTTTCTTTTGCTTTCTTTGGGCTTTCTTTCCCCTTTCTTTGGGCTTTCTTTCCCCTTTCTTTGGTCTTTCCTTGGGCTTTCTTTGGGTTTTCTTTCCCCTTTCTTTCCACTTTCTTTGGGCTTTCTTTGGGCTTTCTTTGGGCTTTCTTTCCCCTTTCTTTGGGCTTTCTTTCCCCTTTCTTTGGGCTTTCTTTCCCCTTTCTTTGGGCTTTCTTTGGGCTTTCTTTGCGCTTTCTTTCACCTTTCTTTGGGCTTTCTTTGGGCTTTCTTTGGGCTTTCTTTCCCCTTTCTTTGGGCTTTCTTTCCCCTTTCTGTGGGCTTTCTTTGGGATTTCTTTGGGCTTTCTTTGGGCTTTCTTTGGGCTTTCTTTCCCCTTTCTTTGGGCTTTCTTTCCCGTTTCTTTGGGCTTTCCTTGGGCTTTCTTTGGGCTTTCTTTGGGCTTTCTTTCCCCTTTCTTTCCACTTTCTTTGGGCTTTGTTTGGGCTTTCTTTCCCCTTTCTTTGGGCTTTCTTTCCCCTTTCTTTGGGCTTTCGTTCCCCTTTCTTTGGGCTTTCCTTGGGCTTTCTTTGGTCTTTCTTTGGGCTTTCTTTCCCCTTACTTTCCACTTTCTTTGGGCTTTCTTTGGGATTTTTTGGGCTTTCTTTCCCCTTTCTTTGGGCTTTCTTTCCCCTTTCTTTGGGCTTTCTTTGGGCTGTCTTTCCCCTTTCTTTGGGCTTTCTTTCCCCTTTCTTTGGGCTTTCTTTCCCCTTTCTTTGGGCTTTCTTTGGGCTTTCTTTCCCCTTTCTTTGGGCTTTCTTTCCCCTTTCTTTGGGCTTTCTTTGGGCTTTCTTTGGGCTTTCTTTGGGCTTTCTTTGGGCTTTATTTATTTCCCCTTTCTGTGGGCTTTCTTTGGGCTTTCTTTGGGCTTTCTTTGGGCTTTCTTTCCCCTTTCTTTCCACTTTCTTTGGGCTTTCTTTGGGCTTTCTTTGGGCTTTCTTTCCCCTTTCTTTGGGCTTTCTTTCCCCTTTCTTTGGGCTTTCTTTCCCCTTTCCTTGGGCTTTCTTTCCCCTTTCTTTGGGCTTTCTTTCCCCTTTCTTTGGGCTTTCTTTCCCCTTTCTTTGGGCTGTCATTCCCCTTTCTTTGGGCTTTCTTTCCCCTTTCCTTGGGCTTTCTTTCACCTTTCTTTGGGCTTTCTTTCCTCTTTCTTTGGACTTTCTTTCCGCTTTCTTTGGGCTGTCATTGCCCTTTCTTTGGGCTTTCTTTCCCCTTTCTTTGGGCTTTCTTTGGGCTGTCTTTCCCCTTTCTTTGGGCTTTCTTTCCCCTTTCTTTGGGCTTTCTTTCCCCTTTCTTTGGGCTTTCTTTGGGCTTTCTTTCCCCTTTCTTTGGGCTTTCTTTCCCCTTTCTTTGGGCTTTCTTTGGGCTTTCTTTGGGCTTTCTTTGGGCTTTCTTTGGGCTTTCTTTGGGCTTTCTTTGGGCTTTATTTATTTCCCCTTTCTGTGGGCTTTCTTTGGGCTTTCTTTGGGCTTTCTTTGGGCTTTCTTTCCCCTTTCTTTCCACTTTCTTTGGGCTTTCTTTGGGCTTTCTTTGGGCTTTCTTTCCCCTTTCTTTGGGCTTTCTTTCCCCTTTCTTTGGGCTTTCTTTCCCCTTTCCTTGGGCTTTCTTTCCCCTTTCTTTGGGCTTTCTTTCCCCTTTCTTTGGGCTTTCTTTCCCCTTTCTTTGGGCTGTCATTCCCCTTTCTTTGGGCTTTCTTTCCCCTTTCCTTGGGCTTTCTTTCACCTTTCTTTGGGCTTTCTTTCCTCTTTCTTTGGACTTTCTTTCCGCTTTCTTTGGGCTGTCATTGCCCTTTCTTTGGGCTTTCTTTCCCCTTTCTTTGGGCTTTCTTTCCCCTTTCTTTGGGCTGTCTTTCCCCTTTCTTTGGGCTTTCTTTGGGCTTTCTTTACTCTTTCTTTGGGCTTTCTTTCCCCTTTCTGTGGGCTTTCTTTGGGCTTTCTTTGGGCTTTCTTTGGGCTTTATTTATTTCCACTTTCTGTGGGCTTTCTTTGGGCTTTCTTTGGGCTTTCTTTCCCCTTTCTTTCCACTTTCTTTGGGCTTTCTTTGGGCTTTCTTTGGGCTTTCTTTCCCATTTCTTTGGGCTTTCTTTCCCCTTTCTTTGGGCTTTCTTTCCCCTTTCCTTGGGCTTTCTTTCCCCTTTCTTTGGGCTTTCTTTCCCCTTTCTTTGGGCTTTCTTTCCCCTTTCTTTGGGCTGTCATTCCCCTTTCTTTGGGCTTTCTTTCCCCTTTCCTTGGGCTTTCTTTCACATTTCTTTGGGCTTTCTTTCCCCTTTCCTTGGGCTTTCTTTCACATTTCTTTGGGCTTTCTTTCCTCTTTCTTTGGGCTTTCTTTCCCCTTTCTTTGGGATTTCTTTCCACTTTCTTTGGGCTTTCCTTGGGCTTTCTTTGGGCTTTCTTAGGGCTTTCTTTCCCCTTTCTTTCCACTTTCTTTGGGCTATCTTTGGGCTATCTTTGCGGTTTCTTGGGCTTTCTTTCCCCTTTCTTTGGGCTTTCTTTCCCCTTTCTTTGGGCTTTCTTTCTCCTTTCGTTGGGCTTTCTTTCCCCTTTCTTTGGGCTGTCATTCCCCTTTCTTTGGGCTTTCTTTACACTTTCTTTGGGCTTTCTTTCCCCTTTCTATGGGCTTTCTTTGGGCTTTCTTTGGGCTTTCTTTGGGCTTTCTTTGGGCTTTCTTTGGGCTTTCTTTGGGCTTTCTTTTGGCTTTCTTTGGGCATCTTTCCCCTTTCTTTGGGCTTTCTTTCCCCTTTCTGTGGGCTTTCTTTGGGCTTTCTTTGGGCTTTCTTTGGGCTTTCTTTCCCCTTTCTTTGGGCTTTCTTTCCCCTTTCTTTGGTCTTTCCTTGGGCTTTCTTTGGGTTTTCTTTCCCCTTTCTTTCCACTTTCTTTGGGCTTTCTTTGGGCTTTCTTTGGGCTTTCTTTCCCCTTTCTTTGGGCTTTCTTTCCCCTTTCTTTGGGCTTTCTTTCCCCTTTCTTTGGGCTTTCTTTGGGCTTTCTTTGCGCTTTCTTTCCCCTTTCTTTGGGCTTTCTTTGGGCTTTCTTTGGGCTTTCTTTCCCCTTTCTTTGGGCTTTCTTTCCCCTTTCTGTGGGCTTTCTTTGGGCTTTCTTTGGGCTTTCTTTGGGCTTTCTTTGGGCTTTCTTTCCCCTTTCTTTGGGCTTTCTTTCCCGTTTCTTTGGGCTTTCCTTGGGCTTTCTTTGGGCTTTCTTTGGGCTTTCTTTCCCCTTTCTTTCCACTTTCTTTGGGCTTTGTTTGGGCTTTCTTTCCCCTTTCTTTGGGCTTTCTTTCCCCTTTCTTTGGGCTTTCTTTCCCCTTTCTTTGGGCTTTCTTTCCCCTTTCTTTGGGCTTTCTTTCCCCTTTCTTTGGGCTTTCTTTGGGCTTTCTTTGGGCTTTCTTTGCGCTTTCTTTCCCCTTTCTTTGGGCTTTCTTTGGGCTTTCATTCCCCTTTCTTTGGGCTTTCTTTCCCCTTTCTTTGGGCTTTCTTTGGGCTTTCTTTGGGCTTTCTGTGGGCTTTCTTTGGGCTTTCTTTGGGCTTTCTTTCCCCTTTCTTTGGGCTTTCTTTCCCCTTTCTTTTGGCTTTCTTTGGGCTTTCTTTCCCCTTTCTTTGGGCTTTCTTTGGGCTTTCTTTGGGCTTTCTTTCCCCTTTCTTTGGGCTTTCTTTAGGCTTTCTTTCCCCTTTCTTTGGGCTTTCTTTGGGCTTTCTTTCCCCTTTCTTTGGGATTTCTTTCCCCTTTCTTTGTGCTTTCTTTGGGCTTTCTTTCCCCTTTCTTTGGGCTTTCTTTCCCCTTTCTTTGGGCTTTCCTTGGGCTTTCTTTGGGCTTTCTTTAGGGTTTCTTTCCCCTTTCTTTCCACTTTCTTCGTGCTTTCTTTGGGCTTTTTTTGGGCTTTCTTTCCCCTTTCTTTGGGCTTTCTTTCCCCTTTCTTTGGGCTTTCTTTCCCCTTTCCTTGGGCTTTCTTTCCCCTTTCTTTGGGCTTTCTTTCCCCTTTCTTTGGGCTGTCATTCCCCTTTCTTTGGGCTTTCTTTCCTCATTTTTTGGGCTTTCTTTCCCCTTTCTTTCGGCTTTCTTTCCCGTTTCTTTGGCCTTTCTTTGAGATTTCTTTCCCCTTTCTTTGGGCTTTCTTTCCCCTTTCTTTGGGCTTTCTTTGGGCTGTCTTTCCCCTTTCTTTGGGCTTTCTTTCACCTTTCTTTGGGCTTTCTTTCCCCTTTCTTTGGGCTGTCATTCCCCTTTCTTTGGGCTTTCTTTCCCCTTTCTTTGGGCTTTCTTTGGGCTGTCTTTCCCCTTTCTTTGGGCTTTCTTTCCCCTTTCTTTGGGTTTTCTTTCCCCTTTCTTTGGGCTTTCTTTCCCCTTTCTTTGGGCTTTCTTTGGGCTTTCTTTCCCCTTTCTTTGGGGTTTCTTTGGGCTTTCTTTCCCCTTTCTTTGGGCTTCCTTTCCCCTTTCTGTGGGCTTTCTTTGGGCTTTCTTTGGGCTTTTTTTGGGCTTTCTTTCCCCTTTTTTTGGGCTTTCTTTCCCCTTTCTTTGGGCTTTCCTTGGGCTTTCTTTGGGCTTTCTTTGGGTTTTTTTTACCCTTTCTTTCCACTTTCTTTGGGCTTTCTTTGGGATTTTTTTGGGCTTTCTTTCCCCTTTCTTTGGGCTTTCTTTCCCCTTTCTTTGGGCTTTCTTTCCACATTCTTTGGGCTTTCTTTCCCCTTTCTTTGGGCTTTCTTTCCCCTTTCTTTAGGCTGTCATTCCCCTTTCTTTGGGCTTTCTTTCCCCTTTCTTTGGGCTTTCTTTCCCTTTTCTTTGGGCTTTCTTTGGGCTTTCTTTGGGCTTTCTTTGGGCTTTCTCTGGGCTTTCTTTCCCCTTTCTTTGGGCTTTCTTTCCCCTTTCTTTGGGCTTTCTTTGGCCTGTCTTTCCCCTTTCTTTGGGCTTTCTTTCCCCTTTCTGTGGGCTTTCTTTGGGCTTTCTTTGGGCTTTCTTTGGGCTTTCTTTCCCCTTTCTGTGTGCTTTCTTTGGGCTGTCTTTCCCCTTTCTTTGGGCTTTCTTTCCCCTTTCTGTGGGCTTTCTTTGGGCTTTCTTTGGGCATTCTTTGGGCTTTCTTTGGGCTTTCTTTCCCCTTTCTTTCCCCTTTCTTTCCACTTTCTTTGGGCTTTCTTTGGGCTTTCTTTGGGCTTTCTTTCCCCTTTCTTTAGGCTTTCTTTCCCCTTTCTTTGGGCTTTCTTTCTCCTTTCTTTGGGCTTTCTTTCCCCTTTCTTTGGGCTTTCTTTCCCCTTTCTTTGGGCTTTCTTTCACCTTTCTTTGGGCTTTCTTTCCCCTTTCTTTGGGCTGTCATTCCCCTTTCTTTGGGCTTTCTTTCCCCTTTCTTTGGGCTTTCTTTCCCCTTTCTTTGGGCTTTCTTTCCCCTTTCTTTGGGCTTACTTTCCCCTTTCTTTGGGCTTTCTTTACCCTTTCTTTGGGCTGTCATTCCCCTTTCTTTGGGCTTTCTTTGGGCTTTCTTTGGGATTTCTTTGGGTTTTCTTTCCCCTTTCTTTCCACTTTCTTTGGGCTTTCTTTGGGCTTTTTTTGGGCTTTCTTTCCCCTTTCTGTGGGCTTTCTTTCCCCTTTCTTTGGGCTTTCTTTCCCCTTTCTTTGGGCTTTCTTTCCCCTTTCTTTGGGCTGTCATTCCCCTTTCTTTGGGCTTTCTTTCCCCTTTCTTTGGGCTTTCTTTCCCTTTTCTTTGGGCTTTCTTTGGGCTTTCTTTGGGCTTTCTCTGTGCTTTCTTTCCCCTTTCTTTGGGATTTCTTTCCCCTTTCTTTGGGCTTTCTTTCCCCTTTCTTTGGGCTTTCTTTAGGCTGTCTTTCCCCTTTCTTTGGGCTTTCTTTCCCCTTTCTTTGGGCTTTCTTTACCCTTTCTTTGGGCTTTCTTTCCCCTTTCTTTGGGCTTTCTTTGGGCTTTCTTTGGGCTTTCTTTGGGCTTTCTTTGGGCTTTCTTTGGGCTTTCTTTGGGCTTTCTTTCCCCTTTCTTTGGGCTTTCTTTCCCCTTTCTGTGGGCTTTCTTTGGGCTTTCTTTGGGCTTTCTTTGGGCTTTCTTTCCCCTTTCTTTGGGCTTTCTTACCCCTTTCTTTGGTCTTTCCTTGGGCTTTCTTTGGGTTTTCTTTCCCCTTTCTCTCCACTTTCTTTGGGCTTTCTTTGGGCTTTCTTTGGACTTTCTTTCCCCTTTCTTTGGGCTTTCTTTCCCCCTTCTTTGGGCTTTCTTTCCCCTTTCTTTGGGCTTTCTTTCCCCTTTCTTTGGGCTTTCTTTGGGCTTTCTTTGCGCTTTTTTTCCCCTTTCTTTGGGCTTTCTTTTGGCTTTCTTTCCCCTTTCTTTGGGCTTTCTTTCCCTTTTCTTTGGGCTTTCTTTGGGCTTTCTTTGGGCTTCCTTTTTGCATTCTCTGGGCTTTCTTTCCCCTTTCTTTGGGCTTTCTTTCCCCTTTCTTTCCCCATTCTTTGGGCTTTCTTTCCCCTTTCTGTGGGCTTTCTTTGAGCTTTCTTTCCCCTTTCTTTGGGCTTTCTTTCCTCTTTCTTTGGGCTTTCTTTGGGCTGTCTTTCCCCTTTCTTTGGGCTTTCTTTCCCCTTTCTTTGGGCTTTCTTTGCGCTTTCTTTCCCCTTTCTTTGGGCTTTCTTTGGGCTTTCTTTCCCCTTTCTTTGGGCTGTCATTCCCCTTTCTTTGGGCTTTCTTTCCCCTTTCTTTGGGCTTTCTTTCCCTTTTCTTTGGGCTTTCTTTGGGCTTTCTTTGGGCTTTCTTTGGGCTTTCTTTGGGCTTTCTCTGGGCTTTCTTTCCCCTTTCTTTGGGCTTTCTTTCCCCTTTCTTTGGGCTTTCTTTCCCCTTTCTTTGGGCTTTCTTTGGCCTGTCTTTCCCCTTTCTTTGGGCTTTCTTTCCCCTTTCTGTGGGCTTTCTTTGGGCTTTCTTTGGGCTTTCTTTGGGCTTTCTTTCCCCTTTCTGTGGGCTTTCTTTGGGCTGTCTTTCCCCTTTCTTTGGGCTTTCTTTCCCCTTTCTGTGGGCTTTCTTTGGGGTTTCTTTGGGCATTCTTTGGGCTTTCTTTGGGCTTTCTTTGGGCTTTCTTTCCCCTTTCTTTCCACTTTCTTTGGGCTTTCTTTGGGCTTTCTTTGGGCTTTCTTTCCCCTTTCTTTGGGCTTTCTTTCCCCTTTCTTTGGGCTTTCTTTCTCCTTTCTTTGGGCTTTCTTTCCCCTTTCTTTGGGCTTTCTTTCCCCTTTCTTTAGGCTTTCTTTCACCTTTCTTTGGGCTTTCTTTCCCCTTTCTTTGGGCTGTCATTCCCCTTTCTTTGGGCTTTCTTTCCCCTTTCTTTGGGCTTTCTTTCCCCTTTCTTTGGGCTTTCTTTCCCCTTTCTTTGGGCTTACTTTCCCCTTTCTTTGGGCTTTCTTTACCCTTTCTTTGGGCTGTCATTCCCCTTTCTTTGGGCTTTCTTTGGGCTTTCTTTGGGATTTCTTTGGGTTTTCTTTCCCCTTTCTTTCCACTTTCTTTGGGCTTTCTTTGGGCTTTTTTTGGGCTTTCTTTCCCCTTTCTTTGGGCTTTCTTCCCCTTTCTTTGGGCTTTCTTTCCCCTTTCTTTGGGCTTTCTTTCCCCTTTCTTTGGGCTGTCATTCCCCTTTCTTTGGGCTTTCTTTCCCCTTTCTTTGGGCTTTCTTTCCCTTTTCTTTGGGCTTTCTTTGGGCTTTCTTTGGGCTTTCTCTGTGCTTTCTTTCCCCTTTCTTTGGGATTTCTTTCCCCTTTCTTTGGGCTTTCTTTCCCCTTTCTTTGGGCTTTCTTTAGGCTGTCTTTCCCCTTTCTTTGGGCTTTCTTTCCCCTTTCTTTGGGCTTTCTTTACCCTTTCTTTGGGCTTTCTTTCCCCTTTCTTTGGGCTTTCTTTGGGCTTTCTTTGGGCTTTCTTTGGGCTTTCTTTCCCCTTTCTTTCCACTTTCTTTGGGCTTTCTTTCCCCTTTCTGTGGGCTTTCTTTGGGCTTTCTTTGGGCTTTCTTTGGGCTTTCTTTGGGCTTTCTTTGGGCTTTCTTTGGGCTTTCTTTGGGCTTTCTTTTGGCTTTCTTTGGGCATCTTTCCCCTTTCTTTGGGCTTTCTTTCCCCTTTCTGTGGGCTTTCTTTGGGCTTTCTTTGGGCTTTCTTTGGGCTTTCTTTCCCCTTTCTTTGGGCTTTCTTTCCCCTTTCTTTGGTCTTTCCTTGGGCTTTCTTTGGGTTTTCTTTCCCCTTTCTTTCCACTTTCTTTGGGCTTTCTTTGGGCTTTCTTTGGGCTTTCTTTCCCCTTTCTTTGGGCTTTCTTTCCCCTTTCTTTGGGCTTTCTTTCCCCTTTCTTTGGGCTTTCTTTGGGCTTTCTTTGCGCTTTCTTTCCCCTTTCTTTGGGCTTTCTTTGGGCTTTCTTTGGGCTTTCTTTCCCCTTTCTTTGGGCTTTCTTTCCCCTTTCTGTGGGCTTTCTTTGGGCTTTCTTTGGGCTTTCTTTGGGCTTTCTTTGGGCTTTCTTTCCCCTTTCTTTGGGCTTTCTTTCCCGTTTCTTTGGGCTTTCCTTGGGCTTTCTTTGGGCTTTCTTTGGGCTTTCTTTCCCCTTTCTTTCCACTTTCTTTGGGCTTTGTTTGGGCTTTCTTTCCCCTTTCTTTGGGCTTTCTTTCCCCTTTCTTTGGGCTTTCTTTCCCCTTTCTTTGGGCTTTCTTTCCCCTTTCTTTGGGCTTTCTTTCCCCTTTCTTTGGGCTTTCTTTGGGCTTTCTTTGGGCTTTCTTTGCGCTTTCTTTCCCCTTTCTTTGGGCTTTCTTTGGGCTTTCTTTCCCCTTTCTTTGGGCTTTCTTTCCCCTTTCTTTGGGCTTTCTTTGGGCTTTCTTTGGGCTTTCTGTGGGCTTTCTTTGGGCTTTCTTTGGGCTTTCTTTCCCCTTTCTTTGGGCTTTCTTTCCCCTTTCTTTTGGCTTTCTTTGGGCTTTCTTTCCCCTTTCTTTGGGCTTTCTTTGGGCTTTCTTTGGGCTTTCTTTCCCCTTTCTTTGGGCTTTCTTTAGGCTTTCTTTCCCCTTTCTTTGGGCTTTCTTTGGGCTTTCTTTCCCCTTTCTTTGGGATTTCTTTCCCCTTTCTTTGTGCTTTCTTTGGGCTTTCTTTCCCCTTTCTTTGGGCTTTCTTTCCCCTTTCTTTGGGCTTTCCTTGGGCTTTCTTTGGGCTTTCTTTAGGGTTTCTTTCCCCTTTCTTTCCACTTTCTTCGTGCTTTCTTTGGGCTTTTTTTGGGCTTTCTTTCCCCTTTCTTTGGGCTTTCTTTCCCCTTTCTTTGGGCTTTCTTTCCCCTTTCCTTGGGCTTTCTTTCCCCTTTCTTTGGGCTTTCTTTCCCCTTTCTTTGGGCTGTCATTCCCCTTTCTTTGGGCTTTCTTTCCTCATTTTTTGGGCTTTCTTTCCCCTTTCTTTCGGCTTTCTTTCCCGTTTCTTTGGCCTTTCTTTGAGATTTCTTTCCCCTTTCTTTGGGCTTTCTTTCCCCTTTCTTTGGGCTTTCTTTGGGCTGTCTTTCCCCTTTCTTTGGGCTTTCTTTCCCCTTTCTTTGGGTTTTCTTTCCCCTTTCTTTGGGCTTTCTTTCCCCTTTCTTTGGGCTTTCTTTGGGCTTTCTTTCCCCTTTCTTTGGGGTTTCTTTGGGCTTTCTTTCCCCTTTCTTTGGGCTTCCTTTCCCCTTTCTGTGGGCTTTCTTTGGGCTTTCTTTCCCCTTTTTTTGGGCTTTCTTTCCCCTTTTTTTGGGCTTTCTTTCCCCTTTCTTTGGGCTTTCCTTGGGCTTTCTTTGGGCTTTCTTTGGGTTTTTTTTACCCTTTCTTTCCACTTTCTTTGGGCTTTCTTTGGGATTTTTTTGGGCTTTCTTTCCCCTTTCTTTGGGCTTTCTTTCCCCTTTCTTTGGGCTTTCTTTCCACATTCTTTGGGCTTTCTTTCCCCTTTCTTTGGGCTTTCTTTCCCCTTTCTTTAGGCTGTCATTCCCCTTTCTTTGGGCTTTCTTTCCCCTTTCTTTGGGCTTTCTTTCCCTTTTCTTTGGGCTTTCTTTGGGCTTTCTTTGGGCTTTCTTTGGGCTTTCTCTGGGCTTTCTTTCCCCTTTCTTTGGGCTTTCTTTCCCCTTTCTTTGGGCTTTCTTTGGCCTGTCTTTCCCCTTTCTTTGGGCTTTCTTTCCCCTTTCTGTGGGCTTTCTTTGGGCTTTCTTTGGGCTTTCTTTGGGCTTTCTTTCCCCTTTCTGTGTGCTTTCTTTGGGCTGTCTTTCCCCTTTCTTTGGGCTTTCTTTCCCCTTTCTGTGGGCTTTCTTTGGGCTTTCTTTGGGCATTCTTTGGGCTTTCTTTGGGCTTTCTTTCCCCTTTCTTTCCCCTTTCTTTCCACTTTCTTTGGGCTTTCTTTGGGCTTTCTTTGGGCTTTCTTTCCCCTTTCTTTAGGCTTTCTTTCCCCTTTCTTTGGGCTTTCTTTCTCCTTTCTTTGGGCTTTCTTTCCCCTTTCTTTGGGCTTTCTTTCCCCTTTCTTTGGGCTTTCTTTCACCTTTCTTTGGGCTTTCTTTCCCCTTTCTTTGGGCTGTCATTCCCCTTTCTTTGGGCTTTCTTTCCCCTTTCTTTGGGCTTTCTTTCCCCTTTCTTTGGGCTTTCTTTCCCCTTTCTTTGGGCTTACTTTCCCCTTTCTTTGGGCTTTCTTTACCCTTTCTTTGGGCTGTCATTCCCCTTTCTTTGGGCTTTCTTTGGGCTTTCTTTGGGATTTCTTTGGGTTTTCTTTCCCCTTTCTTTCCACTTTCTTTGGGCTTTCTTTGGGCTTTTTTTGGGCTTTCTTTCCCCTTTCTGTGGGCTTTCTTTCCCCTTTCTTTGGGCTTTCTTTCCCCTTTCTTTGGGCTTTCTTTCCCCTTTCTTTGGGCTGTCATTCCCCTTTCTTTGGGCTTTCTTTCCCCTTTCTTTGGGCTTTCTTTCCCTTTTCTTTGGGCTTTCTTTGGGCTTTCTTTGGGCTTTCTCTGTGCTTTCTTTCCCCTTTCTTTGGGATTTCTTTCCCCTTTCTTTGGGCTTTCTTTCCCCTTTCTTTGGGCTTTCTTTAGGCTGTCTTTCCCCTTTCTTTGGGCTTTCTTTCCCCTTTCTTTGGGCTTTCTTTCCCCTTTCTTTGGGCTTTCTTTCCCCTTTCTTTGGGCTTTCTTTGGGCTTTCTTTGGGCTTTCTTTGGGCTTTCTTTGGGCTTTCTTTGGGCTTTCTTTGGGCTTTCTTTCCCCTTTCTTTGGGCTTTCTTTCCCCTTTCTGTGGGCTTTCTTTGGGCTTTCTTTGGGCTTTCTTTGGGCTTTCTTTCCCCTTTCTTTGGGCTTTCTTACCCCTTTCTTTGGTCTTTCCTTGGGCTTTCTTTGGGTTTTCTTTCCCCTTTCTCTCCACTTTCTTTGGGCTTTCTTTGGGCTTTCTTTGGACTTTCTTTCCCCTTTCTTTGGGCTTTCTTTCCCCCTTCTTTGGGCTTTCTTTCCCCTTTCTTTGGGCTTTCTTTCCCCTTTCTTTGGGCTTTCTTTGGGCTTTCTTTGCGCTTTTTTTCCCCTTTCTTTGGGCTTTCTTTTGGCTTTCTTTCCCCTTTCTTTGGGCTTTCTTTCCCTTTTCTTTGGGCTTTCTTTGGGCTTTCTTTGGGCTTTCTTTTTGCATTCTCTGGGCTTTCTTTCCCCTTTCTTTGGGCTTTCTTTCCCCTTTCTTTCCCCATTCTTTGGGCTTTCTTTCCCCTTTCTGTGGGCTTTCTTTGAGCTTTCTTTCCCCTTTCTTTGGGCTTTCTTTCCTCTTTCTTTGGGCTTTCTTTGGGCTGTCTTTCCCCTTTCTTTGGGCTTTCTTTCCCCTTTCTTTGGGCTTTCTTTGCGCTTTCTTTCCCCTTTCTTTGGGCTTTCTTTGGGCTTTCTTTCCCCTTTCTTTGGGCTGTCATTCCCCTTTCTTTGGGCTTTCTTTCCCCTTTCTTTGGGCTTTCTTTCCCTTTTCTTTGGGCTTTCTTTGGGCTTTCTTTGGGCTTTCTTTGGGCTTTCTTTGGGCTTTCTCTGGGCTTTCTTTCCCCTTTCTTTGGGCTTTCTTTCCCCTTTCTTTGGGCTTTCTTTCCCCTTTCTTTGGGCTTTCTTTGGCCTGTCTTTCCCCTTTCTTTGGGCTTTCTTTCCCCTTTCTGTGGGCTTTCTTTGGGCTTTCTTTGGGCTTTCTTTGGGCTTTCTTTCCCCTTTCTGTGGGCTTTCTTTGGGCTGTCTTTCCCCTTTCTTTGGGCTTTCTTTCCCCTTTCTGTGGGCTTTCTTTGGGGTTTCTTTGGGCATTCTTTGGGCTTTCTTTGGGCTTTCTTTGGGCTTTCTTTCCCCTTTCTTTCCACTTTCTTTGGGCTTTCTTTGGGCTTTCTTTGGGCTTTCTTTCCCCTTTCTTTGGGCTTTCTTTCCCCTTTCTTTGGGCTTTCTTTCTCCTTTCTTTGGGCTTTCTTTCCCCTTTCTTTGGGCTTTCTTTCCCCTTTCTTTAGGCTTTCTTTCACCTTTCTTTGGGCTTTCTTTCCCCTTTCTTTGGGCTGTCATTCCCCTTTCTTTGGGCTTTCTTTCCCCTTTCTTTGGGCTTTCTTTCCCCTTTCTTTGGGCTTTCTTTCCCCTTTCTTTGGGCTTACTTTCCCCTTTCTTTGGGCTTTCTTTACCCTTTCTTTGGGCTGTCATTCCCCTTTCTTTGGGCTTTCTTTGGGCTTTCTTTGGGATTTCTTTGGGTTTTCTTTCCCCTTTCTTTCCACTTTCTTTGGGCTTTCTTTGGGCTTTTTTTGGGCTTTCTTTCCCCTTTCTTTGGGCTTTCTTCCCCTTTCTTTGGGCTTTCTTTCCCCTTTCTTTGGGCTTTCTTTCCCCTTTCTTTGGGCTGTCATTCCCCTTTCTTTGGGCTTTCTTTCCCCTTTCTTTGGGCTTTCTTTCCCTTTTCTTTGGGCTTTCTTTGGGCTTTCTTTGGGCTTTCTCTGTGCTTTCTTTCCCCTTTCTTTGGGATTTCTTTCCCCTTTCTTTGGGCTTTCTTTCCCCTTTCTTTGGGCTTTCTTTAGGCTGTCTTTCCCCTTTCTTTGGGCTTTCTTTCCCCTTTCTTTGGGCTTTCTTTACCCTTTCTTTGGGCTTTCTTTCCCCTTTCTTTGGGCTTTCTTTGGGCTTTCTTTGGGCTTTCTTTGGGCTTTCTTTCCCCTTTCTTTCCACTTTCTTTGGGCTTTCTTTCCCCTTTCTGTGGGCTTTCTTTGGGCTTTCTTTGGGCTTTCTTTGGGCTTTCTTTCCCCTTTCTTTGGGCTTTCTTACCCCTTTCTTTGGTCTTTCCTTGGGCTTTCTTTGGGTTTTCTTTCCCCTTTCTCTCCACTTTCTTTGGGCTTTCTTTGGGCTTTCTTTGGACTTTCTTTCCCCTTTCCTTGGGCTTTCTTTCCCCCTTCTTTGGGCTTTCTTTCCCCTTTCTTTGGGCTTTCTTTCCCCTTTCTTTGGGCTTTCTTTGGGCTTTCTTTGCGCTTTTTTTCCCCTTTCTTTGGGCTTTCTTTTGGCTTTCTTTCCCTTTTCTTTGGGCTTTCTTTCCCTTTTCTTTGGGCTTTCTTTGGGCTTTCTTTGGGCTTTCTTTTTGCATTCTCTGGGCTTTCTTTCCCCTTTCTTTGGGCTTTCTTTCCCCTTTCTTTCGGCTTTCTTTCCCCTTTCTTTGGGCTTTCTTTCCCCTTTCTGTGGGCTTTCTTTGAGCTTTCTTTCCCCTTTCTTTGGGCTTTCTTTCCTCTTTCTTTGGGCTTTCTTTGGGCTGTCTTTCCCCTTTCTTTGGGCTTTCTTTCCCCTTTCTTTGGGCTTTCTTTGCGCTTTCTTTCCCCTTTCTTTGGGCTTTCTTTGGGCTTTCTTTCCCCTTTCTTTGGGCTGTCATTCCCCTTTCTTTGGGCTTTCTTTCCCCTTTCTTTGGGCTTTCTTTCCCTTTTCTTTGGGCTTTCTTTGGGCTTTCTTTGGGCTTTCTTTGGGCTTTCTTTGGGCTTTCTCTGGGCTTTCTTTCCCCTTTCTTTGGGCTTTCTTTCCCCTTTCTTTGGGCTTTCTTTCCCCTTTCTTTGGGCTTTCTTTGGCCTGTCTTTCCCCTTTCTTTGGGCTTTCTTTCCCCTTTCTGTGGGCTTTCTTTGGGCTTTCTTTGGGCTTTCTTTGGGCTTTCTTTCCCCTTTCTGTGGGCTTTCTTTGGGCTGTCTTTCCCCTTTCTTTGGGCTTTCTTTCCCCTTTCTGTGGGCTTTCTTTGGGCTTTCTTTGGGCTTTCTTTGGGCTTTATTTGGGCTTTCTTTCCCCTTTCTTTCCCCTTTCTTTCCACTTTCTTTGGGCTTTCTTTGGGCTTTCTTTGGGCTTTCTTTCCCCTTTCTTTGGGCTTTCTTTCCCCTTTCTTTGGGCTTTCTTTCTCCTTTCTTTGGGCTTTCTTTCCCCTTTCTTTGGGCTTTCTTTCCCCTTTCTTTGGGCTTTCTTTCACCGTTCTTTGGGCTTTCTTTCCCCTTTCTTTGGGCTGTCATTCCCCTTTCTTTGGGCTTTCTTTCCCCTTTCTTTGGGCTTTCTTTCCCCTTTCTTTGGGCTTTCTTTCCCCTTTCTTTGGGCTTACTTTCCCCTTTCTTTGGGCTTTCTTTACCCTTTCTTTGGGCTGTCATTCCCCTTTCTTTGGGCTTTCTTTGGGCTTTCTTTGGGATTTCTTTGGTTTTCTTTCCCCTTTCTTTCCAATTTCTTTGGGCTTTCTTTGGGCTTTTTTTGGGCTTTCTTTCCCCTTTCTTTGGGCTTTCTTTCCCCTTTCTTTGGGCTTTCTTTCCCCTTTCTTTGGGCTTTCTTTCCCCTTTCTTTGGGCTGTCATTCCCCTTTCTTTGGGCTTTCTTTCCCCTTTCTTTGGGCTTTCTTTCCCTTTTCTTTGGGCTTTCTTTGGGCTTTCTTTGGGCTTTCTCTGTGCTTTCTTTCCCCTTTCTTTGGGATTTCTTTCCCCTTTCTTTGGGCTTTCTTTCCCCTTTCTTTGGGCTTTCTTTAGGCTGTCTTTCCCCTTTCTTTGGGCTTTCTTTCCCCTTTCTCTGGGCTTTCTTTACCCTTTCTTTGGGCTTTCTTTCCCCTTTCTTTGGGCTTTCTTTGGGCTTTCTTTGGGCTTTCTTTGGGCTTTCTTTGGGCTTTCTTTGGGCTTTCTTTGGGCTTTCTTTGGGCTTTCTTTCCCCTTTCTTTGGGCTTTCTTTCCCCTTTCTGTGGGCTTTCTTTGGGCTTTCTTTGGGCTTTCTTTGGGCTTTCTTTCCCCTTTCTTTGGGCTTTCTTACCCCTTTCTTTGGTCTTTCCTTGGGCTTTCTTTGGGTTTTCTTTCCCCTTTCTCTCCACTTTCTTTGGGCTTTCTTTGGGCTTTCTTTGGACTTTCTTTCCCCTTTCTTTGGGCTTTCTTTCCCCCTTCTTTGGGCTTTCTTTCCCCTTTCTTTGGGCTTTCTTTCCCCTTTCTTTGGGCTTTCTTTGGGCTTTCTTTGCGCTTTTTTTCCCCTTTCTTTGGGCTTTCTTTTGGCTTTCTTTCCCCTTTCTTTGGGCTTTCTTTCCCTTTTCTTTGGGCTTTCTTTGGGCTTTCTTTGGGCTTTCTTTTTGCATTCTCTGGGCTTTCTTTCCCCTTTCTTTGGGCTTTCTTTCCCCTTTCTTTCGGCTTTCTTTCCCCTTTCTTTGGGCTTTCTTTCCCCTTTCTGTGGGCTTTCTTTGAGCTTTCTTTCCCCTTTCTTTGGGCTTTCTTTCCTCTTTCTTTGGGCTTTCTTTGGGCTGTCTTTCCCCTTTCTTTGGGCTTTCTTTCCCCTTTCTTTGGGCTTTCTTTGCGCTTTCTTTCCCCTTTCTTTGGGCTTTCTTTGGGCTTTCTTTCCCCTTTCTTTGGGCTGTCATTCCCCTTTCTTTGGGCTTTCTTTCCCCTTTCTTTGGGCTTTCTTTCCCCTTTCTTTGGGCTTTCTTTCCCCTTTCTTTGGGCTTTCTTTGAGCTTTCTTTCCCCTTTCTTTGGGATTTCTTTCCCCTTTCTTTGGGCTTTCTTTGGGCTGTCTTTCCCCTTTCTTTGGGCTTTCTTTCCCCTTTCTTTGGGCTTTCTTTCCCCTTTCTTTGGGTTTTCTTTGAGCTTTCTTTCCCCTTTCTTTGGGCTTTCTTTGGGCTTTCTTTCCCCTTTCTTTGGGCTTTCTTTGGGCTTTCTTTCCCCTTTCTTTGGGCTTTCTTTCCCCTTTCTTTGGGCTTTCTTTGGGCTTTCTTTGGGCTTTCTTTCCCCTTTTTTTCCCCTTTCTTTGGGCTTTCTTTGGGCTTTCTTCCCCTTTCTTTCCCCTTTCTTTGGGCTTTCTTTCCCCTTCTTTCCCCTTTCTTTGGGCTTTCTTTCCCCTTTCTTTGGGCTTTCTTTGGGCTTTCTTTCCCCTTTCTTTGGGCTTTCTTTGGGCTTTCTTTCCCCTTTCTTTGGGCTTTCTTTCCCCTTTCTTTGGGCTTTCTTTGGGCTTTCTTTGGGCTTTCTTTCCCCTTTCTTTGGGCTTTCTTTCCCCTTTCTGTGGGCTTTCTTTGGGCTTTCTTTGGGCTTTCTTTGGGCTTTATTTGGGCTTTCTTTCCCCTTTCTTTGGGCTTTCTTTCCCCTTTCTTTGGGCTTTCCTTGGGCTTTCTTTGGGCTTTCTTTGGGCTTTCTTTCCCCTTTCTTTCCACTTTCTTTGGGCTTTGTTTGGGCTTTCTTTCCCCTTTCTTTGGGCTTTCTTTGGGTTTTCTTTCCCCTTTCTTTCCACTTTCTTTGGGCTTTCTTTGGGCTTTCTTTGGGCTTTCTTTGGGCTTTCTTTGCGCTTTCTTTCCCCTTTCTTTGGGCTTTCTTTGGGCTTTCTTTCCCCTTTCTTTGGGCTTTCTTTCCCCTTTCTTTTGGCTTTCTTTGGGCTTTCTTTCCCCTTTCTTTGGGCTTTCTTTGCGCTTTCTTTCCCCTTTCTTTGGGCTTTCTTTGGGCTTTCTTTCCCCTTTCTTTGGGATTTCTTTCCCCTTTTTTTGGGCTTTCTTTGGGCTTTCTTTCCCCTTTCTTTGGGCTTTCCTTGGGCTTTCTTTGGGCTTTCTTTTGGTTTTCTTTCCCCTTTCTTTCCACTTTCTTTGTGCTTTCTTTGGGCTTTTTTGTGCTTTCTTTCCCCTTTCTTTGGGCTTTCTTTCCCCTTTCTTTGGGCTTTCTTTCCCCTTTCTTTGGGTTTTCTTTCCCCTTTCTTTGGTCTTTCTTTCCCCTTTCTTTGGGCTGTCATTCCCCTTTCTTTGGGCTGTCATTCCCCTTTCTTTGGGCTTTCTTTCCCCTTTCTTTGGGCTTTCTTTCCCCTTTCTTTCGGCTTTCTTTCCCCTTTCTTTGGCCTTTCTTTGAGCTTTCTTTCCCCTTTCTTTGGGCTTTCTTTCCCCTTTCTTTGGGCTTTCTTTGGGCTGTCTTTCCCCTTTCTTTGGGCATTCTTTCCCCTTTCTTTGGGTTTTCTTTCCCCTTTCTTTGGGCTTTCTTTCCCCTTTCTTTGGGCTTTCTTTGCGCTTTCTTTCCTATTTCTTTGGGCTTTCTTTGGGCTTTCTTTCCCCTTTCTTTGGGCTTTCTTTGGGCTTTCTTTGGGCTTTCTTTCCCCTTTCTTTGGGCTTTCTTTGGGCTTTCTTTCCCCTTTCTTTGGGCTTTCTTTGGGCTTTCTTTCCCCTTTCTTTGGGATTTCTTTCCCCTTTTTTTGGGCTTTCTTTGGGCTTTCTTTCCCCTTTCTTTGGGCTTTCCTTGGGCTTTCTTTGGGCTTTCTTTGGGTTTTCTTTCCCCTTTCTTTCCACTTTCTTTGTGCTTTCTTTGGGCTTTTTTGGGCTTTCTTTCCCCTTTCTTTGGGCTTTCTTTCCCCTTTCTTTGGGCTTTCTTTCCCCTTTCTTTGGGCTTTCTTTCCCCTTTCTTTGGGCTGTCATTCCCCTTTCTTTGGGCTGTCATTCCCCTTTCTTTGGGCTTTCTTTCCCCTTTCTTTGGGCTTTCTTTCCCCTTTCTTTCGGCTTTCTTTCCCGTTTCTTTGGCCTTTCTTTGAGCTTTCTTTCCCCTTTCTTTGGGCTTTCTTTCCCCTTTCTTTGGGCTTTCTTTGGGCTGTCTTTCCCCTTTCTTTGGGCTTTCTTTCCCCTTTCTTTGGGTTTTCTTTCCCCTTTCTTTGGGCTTTCTTTCCCCTTTCTTTGGGCTTTCTTTGCGCTTTCTTTCCCATTTCTTTGGGCTTTCTTTGGGCTTTCTTTCCCCTTTCTTTGGGCTTTCTTTGGGCTTTCTTTCCCCTTTCTTTGAGCTTCCTTTCCCCTTTCTGTGGGCTTTCTTTGGGCTTTCTTTGGGCTTTCTTTGGGCTTTCTTTGGGCTTTCTTTCCCCTTTCTTTGGGCTTTCTTTCCCCTTTCTTTGGGCTTTCCTTGGGCTTTCTTTGGTCTTTCTTTGGGTTTTCTTTCCCCTTTCTTTCCACTTTCTTTGGGCTTTCTTTGGGATTTTTTTGGGCTTTCTTTCCCCTTTCTTTGGGCTTTCTTTCCCCTTTCTTTGGGCTTTCTTTGGGCTGTCTTTCCCATTTCTTTGGGCTTTCTTTCCCCTTTCTTTGGGCTTTCTTTCCCCTTTCTTTGGGCTTTCTTTGGGCTTTCTTTCCCCTTTCTTTGGGCTTTCTTTCCCCTTTCTGTGGGCTTTCTTTGGGCTTTCTTTGGGCTTTCTTTGGGCTTTATTTATTTCCCCTTTCTGTGGGCTTTCTTTGGGCTTTCTTTGGGCTTCTTTGGGCTTTCTTTGGGCTTTCTTTCCCCTTTCTTTCCACTTTCTTTGGGCTTTCTTTGGGCTTTCTTTGGGCTTTCTTTCCCCTTTCTTTGGGCTTTCTTTCCCCTTTCTTTGGGCTTTCTTTCCCCTTTCCTTGGGCTTTCTTTCCCCTTTCTGTGGGCTTTCTTTGGGCTTTCTTTGGGCTTTCTTTGGGCTTTATTTGGGCTTTCTTTCCCCTTTCTTTGGGCTTTCTTTCCCCTTTCTTTGGGCTTTCCTTGGGCTTTCTTTGGGCTTACTTTGGGCTTTCTTTCCCCTTTCTTTGGGCTTTCTTTCCCCTTTCTTTGGGCTTTCTTTGGGTTTTCTTTCCCCTTTCTTTCCACTTTCTTTGGGCTTTCTTTGGGCTTTCTTTGGGCTTTCTTTGGGCTTTCTTTGCGCTTTCTTTCCCCTTTCTTTGGGCTTTCTTTGGGCTTTCTTTCCCGTTTCTTTGGGCTTTCTTTCCCTTTCTTTGGGCTTTCTTTGGGCTTTCTTTGGGCTTTCTGTGGGCTTTCTTTGGGCCTTCTTTGGGATTTCTTTGGGCTTTCTTTCCCCTTTCTTTGGGCTTTCTTTCCCCTTTCTTTTGGCTTTCTTTGGGCTTTCTTTCCCCTTTCTTTGGGCTTTCTTTCCCCTTTCTTTTGGCTTTCTTTGGGCTTTCTTTCCCCTTTCTTTGGGCTTTCTTTGCGCTTTCTTTCCCCTTTCTTTGGGCTTTCTTTGGGCTTTCTTTCCCCTTTCTTTGGGATTTCTTTCCCCTTTTTTTGGGCTTTCTTTGGGCTTTCTTTCCCCTTTCTTTGGGCTTTCCTTGGGCTTTCTTTGGCTTTCTTTGGGTTTTCTTTCCCCTTTCTTTCCACTTTCTTTGTGCTTTCTTTGGGCTTTTTGTGCTTTCTTTCCCATTTCTTTGGGCTTTCTTTCCCCTTTCTTTGGGCTTTCTTTCCCCTTTCTTTGGGCTTTCTTTCCCCTTTCTTTGGTCTTTCTTTCCCCTTTCTTTGGGCTGTCATTCCCCTTTCTTTGGGCTTTCTTTCCCCTTTCTTTCGGCTTTCTTTCCCGTTTCTTTGGCCTTTCTTTGAGCTTTCTTTCCCCTTTCTTTGGGCTTTCTTTCCCCTTTCTTTGGGCTTTCTTTGGGCTGTCTTTCCCCTTTCTTTGGGCATTGTTTCCCCTTTCTTTGGGTTTTCTTTCCCCTTTCTTTGGGCTTTCTTTCCCCTTTCTTTGGGCTTTCTTTGGGCTTTCTTTGGCTTTCTTTCCCCTTTCTTTGGGCTTTCTTTGGGCTTTCTTTCCCCTTTCTTTGGGCTTTCTTTGGGCTTTCTTTCCCCTTTCTTTGGGATTTCTTTCCCCTTTTTTTGGGCTTTCTTTGGGCTTTCTTTCCCCTTTCTTTGGGCTTTCCTTGGGCTTTCTTTGGGCTTTCTTTGGGTTTTCTTTCCCCTTTCTTTCCACTTTCTTTGTGCTTTCTTTGGGCTTTTTTGGGCTTTCTTTCCCCTTTCTTTGGGGCTTTCTTTCCCCTTTCTTTGGGCTTTCTTTCCCCTTTCTTTGGGCTTTCTTTCCCCTTTCTTTGGGCTTTCTTTCCCCTTTCTTTGGGCTGTCATTCCCCTTTCTTTGGGCTGTCATTCCCCTTTCTTTGGGCTTTCTTTCCCCTTTCTTTGGGCTTTCTTTGGGCTGTCTTTCCACTTTCTTTGGGCTTTCTTTCCCCTTTCTTTGGGTTTTCTTTCCCCTTTCTTTGGGCTTTCTTTCCCCTTTCTTTGGGCTTTCTTTGGGCTTTCTTTCCCATTTCTTTGGGCTTTCTTTGGGCTTTCTTTCCCCTTTCTTTGGGCTTTCTTTGGGCTTTCTTTTCCCTTTCTTTGAGCTTCCTTTCCCCTTTCTGTGGGCTTTCTTTGGGCTTTCTTTGGGCTTTCTTTGGGCTTTCTTTGGGCTTTCTTTCCCCTTTCTTTGGGCTTTCTTTCCCCTTTCTTTGGGCTTTCCTTGGGCTTTCTTTGGTCTTTCTTTGGGTTTTCTTTCCCCTTTCTTTCCACTTTCTTTGGGCTTTCTTTGGGATTTTTTTGGCTTTCTTTCCCCTTTCTTTGGGCTTTCTTTCCCCTTTCTTTGGGCTTTCTTTGGGCTGTCTTTCCCATTTCTTTGGGCTTTCTTTCCCCTTTCTTTGGGCTTTCTTTCCCCTTTCTTTGGGCTTTCTTTGGGCTTTCTTTCCCCTTTCTTTGGGCTTTCTTTCCCCTTTCTGTGGGCTTTCTTTGGGCTTTCTTTGGGCTTTCTTTGGGCTTTATTTATTTCCCCTTTCTGTGGGCTTTCTTTGGGCTTTCTTTGGGCTTTCTTTGGGCTTTCTTTCCCCTTTCTTTCCACTTTCTTTGGCTTCTTCTTGGGCTTTCTTTGGGCTTTCTTTCCCGTTTCTTTGGGCTTTCTTTCCCCTTTCTTTGGGCTTTCTTTCCCCTTTCCTTGGGCTTTCTTTCCTCTTTCTTTGGGCTTTCTTTCCCCTTTCTTTGGGCTTTCTTTCCCCTTTCTTTGGGCTGTCATTCCCCTTTCTTTGGGCTTTCTTTCCCCTTTCCTTGGGCTTTCTTTCACCTTTCTTTGGGCTTTCTTTCCTCTTTCTTTGGACTTTCTTTCCGCTTTCTTTGGGCTGTCATTCCCCTTTCTTTGGGCTTTCTTTCCCCTTTCTTTGGGCTTTCTTTCCCCTTTCTTTGGGCTTTCTTTCCCCTTTCTTTGGGCTTTCTTTGGGCTTTCTTTCCTCTTTCTTTGGGCTTTCTTTCCCCTTTCTGTGGGCTTTCTTTGGGCTTTCTTTGGGCTTTCTTTGGGCTTTATTTATTTCCCCTTTCTGTGGGCTTTCTTTGGCTTTCTTTGGGCTTTCTTTGGGCTTTCTTTGGGCTTTCTTTCCCCTTTCTTTCCACTTTCTTTGGGCTTTCTTTGGGCTTTCTTTGGGCTTTCTTTCCCATTTCTTTGGGCTTTCTTTCCCCTTTCTTTGGGCTTTCTTTCCCCTTTCCTTGGGCTTTCTTTCCCCTTTCTTTGGGCTTTCTTTCCCCTTTCTTTGGGCTTTCTTTCCCCTTTCTTTGGGCTGTCATTCCCCTTTCTTTGGGCTTTCTTTCCCCTTTCCTTGGGCTTTCTTTCACCTTTCTTTGGGCTTTCTTTCCTCTTTCTTTGGACTTTCTTTCCCCTTTCTTTGGGCTGTCATTCCCCTTTCTTTGGGCTTTCTTTCCCCTTTCTTTGGGATTTCTTTCCACTTTCTTTGGGCTTTCCTGGGCTTTCTTTGGGCTTTCTTAGGGCTTTCTTTCCCCTTTCTTTCCACTTTCTTTGGGCTATCTTTGGGCTATCTTTGCGGTTTCTTGGGCTTTCTTTCCCCTTTCTTTGGGCTTTCTTTCCCCTTTCTTTGGGCTTTCTTTCCCCTTTCTTTGGGCTTTCTTTGGGTTTTCTTTCCCCTTTCTTTCCACTTTCTTTGGGCTTTCTTTGGGCTTTCTTTGGGCTTTCTTTGGGCTTTCTTTGCGCTTTCTTTCCCCTTTCTTTGGGCTTTCTTTGGGCTTTCTTTCCCGTTTCTTTGGGCTTTCTTTCCCCTTTCTTTGGGCTTTCTTTGGGCTTTCTTTGGGCTTACTGTGGGCTTTCTTTGGGCTTTCTTTGGGCTTTCTTTGGGCTTTCTTTCCCCTTTCTTTGGGCTTTCTTTCCCCTTTCTTTTGGCTTTCTTTGGGCTTTCTTTCCCCTTTCTTTGGGCTTTCCTTCCCCTTTCTTTTGGCTTTCTTTGGGCTTTCTTTCCCCTTTCTTTGGGCTTTCTTTGCGCTTTCTTTCCCCTTTCTTTGGGCTTTCTTTGGGCTTTCTTTCCCCTTTCTTTGGGATTTCTTTCCCCTTTTTTTGGGCTTTCTTTGGGCTTTCTTTCCCCTTTCTTTGGGCTGTCCTTGGGCTTTCTTTGGGCTTTCTTTGGGTTTTCTTTCCCCTTTCTTTCCACTTTCTTTGTGCTTTCTTTGGGCTTTTTTGTGCTTTCTTTCCCCTTTCTTTGGGCTTTCTTTCCCCCTTTCTTTGGGCTTTCTTTCCCCTTTCTTTGGGCTTTCTTTCCCCTTTCTTTGGTCTTTCTTTCCCCTTTCTTTGGGCTGTCATTCCCCTTTCTTTGGGCTGTCATTCCCCTTTCTTTGGGCTTTCTTTCCCCTTTCTTTGGGCTTTCTTTCCCCTTTCTTTCGGCTTTCTTTCCCGTTTCTTTGGCCTTTCTTTGAGCTTTCTTTCCCCTTTCTTTGGGCTTTCTTTCCCCTTTCTTTGGGCTTTCTTTGGGCTGTCTTTCCCCTTTCTTTGGGCATTCTTTCCCCTTTCTTTGGGTTTTCTTTCCCCTTTCTTTGGGCTTTCTTTCCCCTTTCTTTGGGCTTTCTTTGCGCTTTCTTTCCTATTTCTTTGGGCTTTCTTTGGGCTTTCTTTCCCCTTTCTTTGGGCTTTCTTTGGGCTTTCTTTGGGCTTTCTTTCCCCTTTCTTTGGGCTTTCTTTGGGCTTTCTTTCCCCTTTCTTTGGGCTTTCTTTGGGCTTTCTTTCCCCTTTCTTTGGGATTTCTTTCCCCTTTTTTTGGGGTTTCTTTGGGCTTTCTTTCCCCTTTCTTTCCACTTTCTTTGTGCTTTCTTTGGGCTTTTTGGGCTTTCTTTCCCCTTTCTTTGGCTTTCTTTCCCCTTTCTTTGGGCTTTCTTTCCCCTTTCTTTGGGCTTTCTTTCCCCTTTCTTTGGGCTTTCTTTCCTCTTTCTTTGGGCTGTCATTCCCCTTTCTTTGGGCTGTCATTCCCCTTTCTTTGGGCTTTCTTTCCCCTTTCTTTGGGCTTTCTTTCCCCTTTCTTTCGGCTTTCTTTCCCGTTTCTTTGGCCTTTCTTTGAGCTTTCTTTCCCCTTTCTTTGGGTTTTCTTTCCCCTTTCTTTGGGCTTTCTTTCCCCTTTCTTTGGGCTTTCTTTGCGCTTTCTTTCCCATTTCTTTGGGCTTTCTTTGGGCTTTCTTTCCCCTTTCTTTGGGCTTTCTTTGGGCTTTCTTTCCCCTTTCTTTGAGCTTCCTTTCCCCTTTCTGTGGGCTTTCTTTGGGCTTTCTTTGGGCTTTCTTTGGGCTTTCTTTCCCCTTTCTTTCCACTTTCTTTGGGCTTTCTTTGGGATTTTTTTGGGCTTTCTTTCCCCTTTCTTTGGGCTTTCTTGCCCCTTTCTTTGGGCTTTCTTTCCCCTTTCTTTGGGCTTTCCTTGGGCTTTCTTTGGTCTTTCTTTGGGTTTTCTTTCCCCTTTCTTTCCACTTTCTTTGGGCTTTCTTTGGGCTTTCTTTGGGCTTTCTTTGGGCTTTCTTTGGGCTTTCTTTCCCCTTTCTTTGGGCTTTCTTTCCCCTTTCCTTGGGCTTTCTTTCCCCTTTCTTTGGGCTTTCTTTCCCCTTTCTTTGGGCTTTCTTTCCCCTTTCTTTGGGCTGTCATTCCCCTTTCTTTGGGCTTTCTTTCCCCTTTCCTTGGGCTTTCTTTCACCTTTCTTTGGGCTTTCTTTCCTCTTTCTTTGGACTTTCTTTCCGCTTTCTTTGGGCTGTCATTCCCCTTTCTTTGGGCTTTCTTTCCCCTTTCTTTGGGCTTTCTTTCCCCTTTCTTTGGGCTTTCTTTCCCCTTTCTTTGGGCTTTCTTTGGGCTTTCTTTCCTCTTTCTTTGGGCTTTCTTTCCCCTTTCTGTGGGCTTTCTTTGGGCTTTCTTTGGGCTTTCTTTGGGCTTTATTTATTTCCCCTTTCTGTTGGCTTTCTTTGGGCTTTCCTTGGGCTTTCTTTGGGCTTTCTTTGGGTTTTCTTTCCCCTTTCTTTCCACTTTCTTTGTGCTTTCTTTGGGCTTTTTTGTGCTTTCTTTCCCCTTTCTTTGGGCTTTCTTTCCCCTTTCTTTGGGCTTTCTTTCCCCTTTCTTTGGGCTTTCTTTCCCCTTTCTTTGGTCTTTCTTTCCCCTTTCTTTGGGCTGTCATTCCCCTTTCTTTGGGCTGTCATTCCCCTTTCTTTGGGCTTTCTTTCCCCTTTCTTTGGGCTTTCTTTCCCCTTTCTTTCGGCTTTCTTTCCCGTTTCTTTGGCCTTTCTTTGAGCTTTCTTTCCCCTTTCTTTGGGCTTTCTTTCCCCTTTCTTTGGGCTTTCTTTGGGCTGTCTTTCCCCTTTCTTTGGGCATTCTTTCCCCTTTCTTTGGGTTTTCTTTCCCCTTTCTTTGGGCTTTCTTTCCCCTTTCTTTGGGCTTTCTTTGCGCTTTCTTTCCTATTTCTTTGGGCTTTCTTTGGGCTTTCTTTCCCCTTTCTTTGGGCTTTCTTTGGGCTTTCTTTGGGCTTTCTTTCCCCTTTCTTTGGGCTTTCTTTGGGTTTCTTTCCCCTTTCTTTGGGCTTTCTTTGGGCTTTCTTTCCCCTTTCTTTGGGATTTCTTTCCCCTTTTTTTGGGCTTTCTTTGGGCTTTCTTTCCCCTTTCTTTCCACTTTCTTTGTGCTTTCTTTGGGCTTTTTTGGGCTTTCTTTCCCCTTTCTTTGGGCTTTCTTTCCCCTTTCTTTGGGCTTTCTTTCCCCTTTCTTTGGGCTTTCTTTCCCCTTTCTTTGGGCTTTCTTTCCTCTTTCTTTGGGCTGTCATTCCCCTTTCTTTGGGCTGTCATTCCCCTTTCTTTGGGCTTTCTTTCCCCTTTCTTTGGGCTTTCTTTCCCCTTTCTTTCGGCTTTCTTTCCCGTTTCTTTGGCCTTTCTTTGAGCTTTCTTTCCCCTTTCTTTGGGTTTTCTTTCCCCTTTCTTTGGGCTTTCTTTCCCCTTTCTTTGGGCTTTCTTTGCGCTTTCTTTCCCATTTCTTTGGGCTTTCTTTGGGCTTTCTTTCCCCTTTCTTTGGGCTTTCTTTGGGCTTTCTTTCCCCTTTCTTTGAGCTTCCTTTCCCCTTTCTGTGGGCTTTCTTTGGGCTTTCTTTGGGCTTTCTTTGGGCTTTCTTTCCCCTTTCTTTCCACTTTCTTTGGCTTTCTTTGGGATTTTTTTGGGCTTTCTTTCCCCTTTCTTTGGGCTTTCTTGCCCCTTTCTTTGGGCTTTCTTTCCCCTTTCTTTGGGCTTTCCTTGGGCTTTCTTTGGTCTTTCTTTGGGTTTTCTTTCCCCTTTCTTTCCACTTTCTTTGGGCTTTCTTTGGGCTTTCTTTGGGCTTTCTTTCCCCTTTCTTTGGGCTTTCTTTCCCCTTTCTTTGGGCTTTCTTTCCCCTTTCCTTGGGCTTTCTTTCCCCTTTCTTTGGGCTTTCTTTCCCCTTTCTTTGGGCTTTCTTTCCCCTTTCTTTGGGCTGTCATTCCCCTTTCTTTGGGCTTTCTTTCCCCTTTCCTTGGGCTTTCTTTCACCTTTCTTTGGGCTTTCTTTCCTCTTTCTTTGGACTTTCTTTCCGCTTTCTTTGGGCTGTCATTCCCCTTTCTTTGGGCTTTCTTTCCCCTTTCTTTGGGCTTTCTTTCCCCTTTCTTTGGGCTTTCTTTCCCCTTTCTTTGGGCTTTCTTTGGGCTTTCTTTCCTCTTTCTTTGGGCTTTCTTTCCCCTTTCTGTGGGCTTTCTTTGGGCTTTCTTTGGGCTTTCTTTGGGCTTTATTTATTTCCCCTTTCTGTTGGCTTTCTTTGGGCTTTCTTTGGGCTTTCTTTGGGCTTTCTTTGGGCTTTCTTTCCCCTTTCTTTCCACTTTCTTTGGGCTTTCTTTGGGCTTTCTTTGGGCTTTCTTTCCCATTTCTTTGGGCTTTCTTTCCCCTTTCTTTGGGCTTTCTTTCCCCTTTCCTTGGGCTTTCTTTCCCCTTTCTTTGGGCTTTCTTTCCCCTTTCTTTGGGCTTTCTTTCCCCTTTCTTTGGGCTGTCATTTCCCTTTCTTTGGGCTTTCTTTCCCCTTTCCTTGGGCTTTCTTTCACCTTTCTTTGGGCTTTCTTTCCTCTTTCTTTGGACTTTCTTTCCCCTTTCTTTGGGCTGTCATTCCCCTTTCTTTGGGCTTTCTTTCCCCTTTCTTTGGGATTTCTTTCCACTTTCTTTGGGCTTTCCTTGGGCTTTCTTTGGGCTTTCTTAGGGCTTTCTTTCCCCTTTCTTTCCCCTTTCTTTGGGCTATCTTTGGGCTATCTTTGCGGTTTCTTGGGCTTTCTTTCCCCTTTCTTTGGGCTTTCTTTCCCCTTTCTTTGGGCTTTCTTTCTCCTTTCGTTGGGCTTTCTTTCCCCTTTCTTTGGTCTGTCATTCCCCTTTCTTTGGGCTTTCTTTACACTTTCTTTGGGCTTTCTTTCCCCTTTCTATGGGCTTTCTTTGGGCTTTCTTTGGGCTTTCTTTGGGCTTTCTTTGGGCTTTCTTTGGGCTTTCTTTGGGCTTTCTTTGGGCTTTCTTTGGGCTTTCTTTGGGCTCTCTTTCTCCTTTCTTTGGGCTTTCTTTCCCCTTTCTTTGGTCTTTCCTTGGGCTTTCTTTGGGTTTTCTTTCCCCTTTCTTTCCACTTTCTTTGGGCTTTCTTTGGGCTTTCTTTGGGCTTTCTTTCCCCTTTCTTTGGGCTTTCTTTCCCCTTTCTTTGGGCTTTCTTTCCCCTTTCTTTGGGCTTTCTTTCCCCTTTATTTGGGCTTTCTTTGGGCTTTCTTTGCGCTTTCTTTCCCCTTTCTTTGGGCTTTCTTTGGGCTTTCTTTGGGCTTTCTTTCCCCTTTCTTTGGGCTTTCTTTCCCCTTTCTGTGGGCTTTCTTTGGGCTTTCTTTGGGCTTTCTTTGGGCTTTCTTTGGGCTTTCTTTCCCCTTTCTTTGGGCTTTTTTTCCCGTTTCTTTGGGCTTTCCTTGGGCTTTCTTTGGGCTTTCTTTCCCCTTTCTTTCCACTTTCTTTGGGCTTTGTTTGGGCTGTCTTTCCCCTTTCTTTGGGCTTTCTTTCCCCTTTCTTTGGGCTTTCTTTCCCCTTTCTTTGGGCTTTCTTTGGGCTTTCTTTGGGCTTTCTTTGCGCTTTCTTTCCCCTTTCTTTGGGCTTTCTTTGGGCTTTCTTTCCCCTTTCTTTGGGCTTTCTTTCCCCTTTCTTTGGGCTTTCTTTGGGCTTTCTTTGGGCTTTCTGTGGGCTTTCTTTGGGCTTTCTTTGGGCTTTCTTTCCCCTTTCTTTGGGCTTTCTTTCCCCTTTCTTTTGGCTTTCTTTGGCTTTCTTTCCCCTTTCTTTGGGCTTTCTTTGGGCTTTCTTTGGGCTTTCTTTCCCCTTTCTTTGGGCTTTCTTTAGGCTTTCTTTCCCCTTTCTTTGGGCTTTCTTTGGGCTTTCTTTCCCCTTTCTTTGGGATTTCTTTCCCCTTTCTTTGTGCTTTCTTTGGGCTTTCTTTCCACTTTCTTTGGGCTTTCTTTCCCATTTCTTTGTGCTTTCCTTGGGCTTCCTTTGGGCTTTCTTTAGGTTTTCTTTCCCCTTTCTTTCCACTTTCTTCGTGCTTTCTTTGGGCTTTTTTTGGGCTTTCTTTCCCCTTTCTTTGGGCTTTCTTTCCCCTTTCTTTGGGCTTTCTTTCCCCTTTCCTTGGGCTTTCTTTCCCCTTTCTTTGGGCTTTCTTTCCCCTTTCTTTGGGCTGTCATTCCCCTTTCTTTGGGCTTTCTTTCCTCATTTTTTGGGCTTTCTTTCCCCTTTCTTTCGGCTTTCTTTCCCGTTTCTTTGGCCTTTCTTTGAGATTTCTTTCCCCTTTCTTTGGGCTTTCTTTCCCCTTTCTTTGGGCTTTCTTTGGGCTGTCTTTCCCCTTTCTTTGGGCTTTCTTTCCCCTTTCTTTGGGTTTTCTTTCCCCTTTCTTTGGGCTTTCTTTCCCCTTTCTTTGGGCTTTCTTTGGGCTTTCTTTCCCCTTTCTTTGGGGTTTCTTTGGGCTTTCTTTCCCCTTTCTTTGGGCTTCCTTTCCCCTTTCTGTGGGCTTTCTTTGGGCTTTCTTTGGACTTTTTTTGGGCTTTCTTTCCCCTTTTTTTGGGCTTTCTTTCCCCTTTCTTTGGGCTTTCCTTGGGCTTTCTTTGGGCTTTCTTTGGGTTTTTTTTACCCTTTCTTTCCACTTTCTTTGGGCTTTCTTTGGGATTTTTTTGGGCTTTCTTTCCCCTTTCTTTGGGCTTTCTTTCCCCTTTCCTTGGGCTTTCTTTCCACTTTCTTTGGGCTTTCTTTCCCCTTTCTTTGGGCTTTCTTTCCCCTTTCTTTAGTCTGTCATTCCCCTTTCTTTGGGCTTTCTTTCCCCTTTCTTTGGGCTTTCTTTCCCTTTTCTTTGGGCTTTCTTTGGGCTTTCTTTGGGCTTTCTTTGGGCTTTCTCTGGGCTTTCTTTCCCCTTTCTTTGGGCTTTCTTTCCCCTTTCTTTGGGCTTTCTTTTCCCTTTCTTTGGGCTTTCTTTGGGCTGTCTTTCCCCTTTCTTTGGGCTTTCTTTCCCCTTTCTGTGGGCTTTCTTTGGGCTTTCTTTGGGCTTTCTTTGGGCTTTCTTTCCCCTTTCTGTGGGCTTTCTTTGGGCTGTCTTTCCCCTTTCTTTGGGCTTTCTTTCCCCTTTCTGTGGGCTTTCTTTGGGCTCTCTTTGGGCATTCTTTGGGCTTTCTTTGGGCTTTCTTTCCCCTTTCTTTCCCCTTTCTTTCCACTTTCTTTGGGCTTTCTTTGGGCTTTCTTTGGGCTTTCTTTCCCCTTTCTTTGGGCTTTCTTTCCCCTTTCTTTGGGCTTTCTTTCTCCTTTCTTTGGGCTTTCTTTCCCCTTTCTTTGGGCTTTCTTTCCCTTTCTTTGGGCTTTCTTTCACCTTTCTTTGGGCTTTCTTTCCCCTTTCTTTGGGCTGTCATTCCCCTTTCTTTGGGCTTTCTTTCCCCTTTCTTTGGGCTTTCTTTCCCCTTTCTTTGGGCTTTCTTTCCCCTTTCTTTGGGCTTACTTTCCCCTTTCTTTGGGTTTTCTTTACCCTTTCTTTGGGCTGTCATTCCCCTTTCTTTGGGCTTTCTTTGGGCTTTCTTTGGGATTTCTTTGGGTTTTCTTTCCCCTTTCTTTCCACTTTCTTTGGGCTTTCTTTGGGCTTTTTTTGGGCTTTCTTTCCCTTTCTTTGGGCTTTCTTTCCCCTTTCTTTGGGCTTTCTTTCCCCTTTCTTTGGGCTTTCTTTCCCCTTTCTTTGGGCTGTCATTCCCTTTCTTTGGGCTTTCTTTCCCCTTTCTTTGGGCTTTCTTTCCCTTTTCTTTGGGCTTTCTTTGGGCTTTCTTTGGGCTTTCTCTGTGCTTTCTTTCCCCTTTCTTTGGGCTTTCTTTCCCCTTTCTTTGGGCTTTCTTTCCCCTTTCTTTGGGCTTTCTTTAGGCTGTCTTTCCCCTTTCTTTGGGCTTTCTTTCCCCTTTCTTTGGGCTTTCTTTACCCTTTCTTTGGGCTTTCTTTCCCCTTTCTTTGGGCTTTCTTTGGGCTTTCTTTGGGCTTTCTTTGGCTTTCTTGGGCTTCTGGGCTTCTTTGGGCTTTCTTTCCCCTTTCTTTGGGCTTTCTTTCCCCTTTCTGTGGGCTTTCTTTGGGCTTTCTTTGGGCTTTCTTTGGCTTTCTTTCCCCTTTCTTTGGGCTTTCTTACCCCTTTCTTTGGTCTTTCCTTGGGCTTTCTTTGGGTTTTCTTTCCCCTTTCTCTCCACTTTCTTTGGGCTTTCTTTGGGCTTTCTTTGGACTTTCTTTCCCCTTTCTTTGGGCTTTCTTTCCCATTTCTTTGGGCTTTCTTTCCCCTTTCTTTGGGCTTTCTTTGGGCTTTCTTTGCGCTTTTTTTCCCCTTTCTTTGGGCTTTCTTTTGGCTTTCTTTCCCCTTTCATTGGGCTTTCTTTCCCTTTTCTTTGGGCTTTCTTTGGGCTTTCTTTGGGCTTTCTTTTTGCATTCTCTGGGCTTTCTTTCCCCTTTCTTTGGGCTTTCTTTCCCCTTTCTTTCGGCTTTCTTTCCCCTTTCTTTGGGCTTTCTTTCCCCTTTCTGTGGGCTTTCTTTGAGCTTTCTTTCCCCTTTCTTTGGGCTTTCTTTCCTCTTTCTTTGGGCTTTCTTTGGGCTGTCTTTCCCCTTTCTTTGGGCTTTCTTTCCCCTTTCTTTGGGCTTTCTTTGCGCTTTCTTTCCCCTTTCTTTGTTCTTTCTTTGGGCTTTCTTTCCCCTTTCTTTGGGCTGTCATTCCCCTTTCTTTGGGCTTTCTTTCCCCTTTCTTTGGGCTTTCTTTCCCCTTTCTTTGGGCTTTCTTTCCCCTTTCTTTGGGCTTTCTTTCCCCTTTCTTTGGGCTTTCTTTGAGCTTTCTTTCCCCTTTCTTTGGGATTTCTTTCCCCTTTCTTTGGGCTTTCTTTGGGCTGTCTTTCCCCTTTCTTTGGGCTTTCTTTCCCCTTTCTTTGGGCTTTCTTTCCCCTTTCTTTGGGTTTTCTTTGAGCTTTCTTTCCCCTTTCTTTGGGCTTTCTTTGGGCTTTCTTTCCCCTTTCTTTGGGCTTTCTTTGGGCTTTCTTTCCCCTTTCTTTGGCTTTCTTTCCCCTTTCTTTGGGCTTTCTTTGGGCTTTCTTTGGGCTTTCTTTGGGCTTTCTTTGGGCTTTCTTTCCCCTTTCTGTGGGCTTTCTTTGGGCTTTCTTTGGGCTTTCTTTGGGCTTTATTTGGGCTTTCTTTCCCCTTTCTTTGGGCTTTCTTTGGGCTTTCTTTCCCCTTTCTTTGGGCTTTCTTTGGGCTTTCTTTGGGCTTTCTTTCCCCTTTCTTTGGGCTTTCTTTGGGCTTTCTTTCCCCTTTCTTTGGGCTTTCTTTGGGCTTTCTTTCCCCTTTCTTTGGGATTTCTTTCCCCTTTTTTTGGGCTTTCTTTGGGCTTTCTTTCCCCTTTCTTTCCACTTTCTTTGTGCTTTCTTTGGGCTTTTTTGGGCTTTCTTTCCCCTTTCTTTGGGCTTTCTTTCCCCTTTCTTTGGGCTTTCTTTCCCCTTTCTTTGGGCTTTCTTTCCCCTTTCTTTGGGCTTTCTTTCCTCTTTCTTTGGGCTGTCATTCCCCTTTCTTTGGGCTGTCATTCCCCTTTCTTTGGGCTTTCTTTCCCCTTTCTTTGGGCTTTCTTTCCCCTTTCTTTCGGCTTTCTTTCCCGTTTCTTTGGCCTTTCTTTGAGCTTTCTTTCCCCTTTCTTTGGGTTTTCTTTCCCCTTTCTTTGGGCTTTCTTTCCCCTTTCTTTGGGCTTTCTTTGCGCTTTCTTTCCCATTTCTTTGGGCTTTCTTTGGGCTTTCTTTCCCCTTTCTTTGGGCTTTCTTTGGGCTTTCTTTCCCCTTTCTTTGAGCTTCCTTTCCCCTTTCTGTGGGCTTTCTTTGGGCTTTCTTTGGGCTTTCTTTGGGCTTTCTTTCCCCTTTCTTTCCACTTTCTTTGGGCTTTCTTTGGGATTTTTTTGGGCTTTCTTTCCCCTTTCTTTGGGCTTTCTTGCCCCTTTCTTTGGGCTTTCTTTCCCCTTTCTTTGGGCTTTCCTTGGGCTTTCTTTGGTCTTTCTTTGGGTTTTCTTTCCCCTTTCTTTCCACTTTCTTTGGGCTTTCTTTGGGCTTTCTTTGGGCTTTCTTTCCCCTTTCTTTGGGCTTTCTTTCCCCTTTCTTTGGGCTTTCTTTCCCCTTTCCTTGGGCTTTCTTTCCCCTTTCTTTGGCTTTCTTTCCCCTTTCTTTGGGCTTTCTTTCCCCTTTCTTTGGGCTGTCATTCCCCTTTCTTTGGGCTTTCTTTCCCCTTTCCTTGGGCTTTCTTTCACCTTTCTTTGGGCTTTCTTTCCTCTTTCTTTGGACTTTCTTTCCGCTTTCTTTGGGCTGTCATTCCCCTTTCTTTGGGCTTTCTTTCCCCTTTCTTTGGGCTTTCTTTCCCCTTTCTTTGGGCTTTCTTTCCCCTTTCTTTGGGCTTTCTTTGGCTTTCTTTCCTCTTTCTTTGGGCTTTCTTTCCCCTTTCTGTGGGCTTTCTTTGGGCTTTCTTTGGGCTTTCTTTGGGCTTTATTTATTTCCCCTTTCTGTTGGCTTTCTTTGGGCTTTCTTTGGGCTTTCTTTGGGCTTTCTTTGGGCTTTCTTTCCCCTTTCTTTCCACTTTCTTTGGGCTTTCTTTGGGCTTTCTTTGGGCTTTCTTTCCCATTTCTTTGGGCTTTCTTTCCCCTTTCTTTGGGCTTTCTTTCCCCTTTCCTTGGGCTTTCTTTCCCCTTTCTTTGGGCTTTCTTTCCCCTTTCTTTGGCTTTCTTTCCCCTTTCTTTGGGCTGTCATTTCCCTTTCTTTGGGCTTTCTTTCCCCTTTCCTTGGGCTTTCTTTCACCTTTCTTTGGGCTTTCTTTCCTCTTTCTTTGGACTTTCTTTCCCCTTTCTTTGGGCTGTCATTCCCCTTTCTTTGGGCTTTCTTTCCCCTTTCTTTGGGATTTCTTTCCACTTTCTTTGGGCTTTCCTTGGCTTTCTTTGGGCTTTCTTAGGGCTTTCTTTCCCCTTTCTTTCCCCTTTCTTTGGGCTATCTTTGGGCTATCTTTGCGGTTTCTTGGGCTTTCTTTCCCCTTTCTTTGGGCTTTCTTTCCCCTTTCTTTGGGCTTTCTTTCTCCTTTCGTTGGGCTTTCTTTCCCCTTTCTTTGGTCTGTCATTCCCCTTTCTTTGGGCTTTCTTTACACTTTCTTTGGGCTTTCTTTCCCCTTTCTATGGGCTTTCTTTGGGCTTTCTTTGGGCTTTCTTTGGGCTTTCTTTGGGCTTTCTTTGGGCTTTCTGGGCTTTCTTTGGGCTTTCTTTGGGCTCTCTTTCTCCTTTCTTTGGGCTTTCTTTCCCCTTTCTTTGGTCTTTCCTTGGGCTTTCTTTGGGTTTTCTTTCCCCTTTCTTTCCACTTTCTTTGGGCTTTCTTTGGGCTTTCTTTGGGCTTTCTTTCCCCTTTCTTTGGGCTTTCTTTCCCCTTTCTTTGGGCTTTCTTTCCCCTTTCTTTGGGCTTTCTTTCCCCTTTATTTGGGCTTTCTTTGGGCTTTCTTTGCGCTTTCTTTCCCCTTTCTTTGGGCTTTCTTTGGGCTTTCTTTGGGCTTTCTTTCCCCTTTCTTTGGGCTTTCTTTCCCCTTTCTGTGGGCTTTCTTTGGGCTTTCTTTGGGCTTTCTTTGGGCTTTCTTTGGGCTTTCTTTCCCCTTTCTTTGGGCTTTTTTTCCCGTTTCTTTGGGCTTTCCTTGGGCTTTCTTTGGGCTTTCTTTCCCCTTTCTTTCCACTTTCTTTGGGCTTTGTTTGGGCTGTCTTTCCCCTTTCTTTGGGCTTTCTTTCCCCTTTCTTTGGGCTTTCTTTCCCCTTTCTTTGGGCTTTCTTTGGGCTTTCTTTGGGCTTTCTTTGCGCTTTCTTTCCCCTTTCTTTGGGCTTTCTTTGGGCTTTCTTTCCCCTTTCTTTGGGCTTTCTTTCCCCTTTCTTTGGGCTTTCTTTGGGCTTTCTTTGGGCTTTCTGTGGGCTTTCTTTGGGCTTTCTTTGGGCTTTCTTTCCCCTTTCTTTGGGCTTTCTTTCCCCTTTCTTTTGGCTTTCTTTGGGCTTTCTTTCCCCTTTCTTTGGGCTTTCTTTGGGCTTTCTTTGGGCTTTCTTTCCCCTTTCTTTGGGCTTTCTTTAGGCTTTCTTTCCCCTTTCTTTGGGCTTTCTTTGGGCTTTCTTTCCCCTTTCTTTGGGATTTCTTTCCCCTTTCTTTGTGCTTTCTTTGGGCTTTCTTTCCACTTTCTTTGGGCTTTCTTTCCCATTTCTTTGTGCTTTCCTTGGGCTTCCTTTGGGCTTTCTTTAGGTTTTCTTTCCCCTTTCTTTCCACTTTCTTCGTGCTTTCTTTGGGCTTTTTTTGGGCTTTCTTTCCCCTTTCTTTGGGCTTTCTTTCCCCTTTCTTTGGGCTTTCTTTCCCCTTTCCTTGGGCTTTCTTTCCCCTTTCTTTGGGCTTTCTTTCCCCTTTCTTTGGGCTGTCATTCCCCTTTCTTTGGGCTTTCTTTCCTCATTTTTTGGGCTTTCTTTCCCCTTTCTTTCGGCTTTCTTTCCCGTTTCTTTGGCCTTTCTTTGAGATTTCTTTCCCCTTTCTTTGGGCTTTCTTTCCCCTTTCTTTGGGCTTTCTTTGGGCTGTCTTTCCCCTTTCTTTGGGCTTTCTTTCCCCTTTCTTTGGGTTTTCTTTCCCTTTCTTTGGGCTTTCTTTCCCTTTCTTTGGGCTTTCTTTGGGCTTTCTTTCCCCTTCTTTGGGGTTTCTTTGGGCTTTCTTTCCCCTTTCTTTGGGCTTCCTTTCCCCTTTCTGTGGGCTTTCTTTGGGCTTTCTTTGGACTTTTTTTGGGCTTTCTTTCCCCTTTTTTTGGGCTTTCTTTCCCCTTTCTTTGGGCTTTCCTTGGGCTTTCTTTGGGCTTTCTTTGGGTTTTTTTTTACCCTTTCTTTCCACTTTCTTTGGGCTTTCTTTGGGATTTTTTTTGGGCTTTCTTTCCCCTTTCTTTGGGCTTTCTTTCCCCTTTCCTTGGGCTTTCTTTCCACTTTCTTTGGGCTTTCTTTCCCCTTTCTTTGGGCTTTCTTTCCCCTTTCTTTAGTCTGTCATTCCCCTTTCTTTGGGCTTTCTTTCCCCTTTCTTTGGGCTTTCTTTCCCTTTCCTTTGGGCTTTCTTTGGGCTTTCTTTGGGCTTTCTTTGGGCTTTCTCTGGGCTTT
>NW_027043343.1:96973-151973 GCF_036013475.1 Columba livia | reverse complement strand
CCTAACCCTAACCCTAACCCTAACCCTAACCCTAACCCTAACCCTAACCCTAACCCTAACCCTAACCCTAACCCTAACCCTAACCCTAACCCTAACCCTAACCCTAACCCTAACCCTAACCCTAACCCTAACCCTAACCCTAACCCTAACCCTAACCCTAACCCTAACCCTAACCCTAACCCTAACCCTAACCCTAACCCTAACCCTAACCCTAACCCTAACCCTAACCCTAACCCTAACCCTAACCCTAACCCTAACCCTAACCCTAACCCTAACCCTAACCCTAACCCTAACCCTAACCCTAACCCTAACCCTAACCCTAACCCTAACCCTAACCCTAACCCTAACCCTAACCCTAACCCTAACCCTAACCCTAACCCTAACCCTAACCCTAACCCTAACCCTAACCCTAACCCTAACCCTAACCCTAACCCTAACCCTAACCCTAACCCTAACCCTAACCCTAACCCTAACCCTAACCCTAACCCTAACCCTAACCCTAACCCTAACCCTAACCCTAACCCTAACCCTAACCCTAACCCTAACCCTAACCCTAACCCTAACCCTAACCCTAACCCTAACCCTAACCCTAACCCTAACCCTAACCCTAACCCTAACCCTAACCCTAACCCTAACCCTAACCCTAACCCTAACCCTAACCCTAACCCTAACCCTAACCCTAACCCTAACCCTAACCCTAACCCTAACCCTAACCCTAACCCTAACCCTAACCCTAACCCTAACCCTAACCCTAACCCTAACCCTAACCCTAACCCTAACCCTAACCCTAACCCTAACCCTAACCCTAACCCTAACCCTAACCCTAACCCTAACCCTAACCCTAACCCTAACCCTAACCCTAACCCTAACCCTAACCCTAACCCTAACCCTAACCCTAACCCTAACCCTAACCCTAACCCTAACCCTAACCCTAACCCTAACCCTAACCCTAACCCTAACCCTAACCCTAACCCTAACCCTAACCCTAACCCTAACCCTAACCCTAACCCTAACCCTAACCCTAACCCTAACCCTAACCCTAACCCTAACCCTAACCCTAACCCTAACCCTAACCCTAACCCTAACCCTAACCCTAACCCTAACCCTAACCCTAACCCTAACCCTAACCCTAACCCTAACCCTAACCCTAACCCTAACCCTAACCCTAACCCTAACCCTAACCCTAACCCTAACCCTAACCCTAACCCTAACCCTAACCCTAACCCTAACCCTAACCCTAACCCTAACCCTAACCCTAACCCTAACCCTAACCCTAACCCTAACCCTAACCCTAACCCTAACCCTAACCCTAACCCTAACCCTAACCCTAACCCTAACCCTAACCCTAACCCTAACCCTAACCCTAACCCTAACCCTAACCCTAACCCTAACCCTAACCCTAACCCTAACCCTAACCCTAACCCTAACCCTAACCCTAACCCTAACCCTAACCCTAACCCTAACCCTAACCCTAACCCTAACCCTAACCCTAACCCTAACCCTAACCCTAACCCTAACCCTAACCCTAACCCTAACCCTAACCCTAACCCTAACCCTAACCCTAACCCTAACCCTAACCCTAACCCTAACCCTAACCCTAACCCTAACCCTAACCCTAACCCTAACCCTAACCCTAACCCTAACCCTAACCCTAACCCTAACCCTAACCCTAACCCTAACCCTAACCCTAACCCTAACCCTAACCCTAACCCTAACCCTAACCCTAACCCTAACCCTAACCCTAACCCTAACCCTAACCCTAACCCTAACCCTAACCCTAACCCTAACCCTAACCCTAACCCTAACCCTAACCCTAACCCTAACCCTAACCCTAACCCTAACCCTAACCCTAACCCTAACCCTAACCCTAACCCTAACCCTAACCCTAACCCTAACCCTAACCCTAACCCTAACCCTAACCCTAACCCTAACCCTAACCCTAACCCTAACCCTAACCCTAACCCTAACCCTAACCCTAACCCTAACCCTAACCCTAACCCTAACCCTAACCCTAACCCTAACCCTAACCCTAACCCTAACCCTAACCCTAACCCTAACCCTAACCCTAACCCTAACCCTAACCCTAACCCTAACCCTAACCCTAACCCTAACCCTAACCCTAACCCTAACCCTAACCCTAACCCTAACCCTAACCCTAACCCTAACCCTAACCCTAACCCTAACCCTAACCCTAACCCTAACCCTAACCCTAACCCTAACCCTAACCCTAACCCTAACCCTAACCCTAACCCTAACCCTAACCCTAACCCTAACCCTAACCCTAACCCTAACCCTAACCCTAACCCTAACCCTAACCCTAACCCTAACCCTAACCCTAACCCTAACCCTAACCCTAACCCTAACCCTAACCCTAACCCTAACCCTAACCCTAACCCTAACCCTAACCCTAACCCTAACCCTAACCCTAACCCTAACCCTAACCCTAACCCTAACCCTAACCCTAACCCTAACCCTAACCCTAACCCTAACCCTAACCCTAACCCTAACCCTAACCCTAACCCTAACCCTAACCCTAACCCTAACCCTAACCCTAACCCTAACCCTAACCCTAACCCTAACCCTAACCCTAACCCTAACCCTAACCCTAACCCTAACCCTAACCCTAACCCTAACCCTAACCCTAACCCTAACCCTAACCCTAACCCTAACCCTAACCCTAACCCTAACCCTAACCCTAACCCTAACCCTAACCCTAACCCTAACCCTAACCCTAACCCTAACCCTAACCCTAACCCTAACCCTAACCCTAACCCTAACCCTAACCCTAACCCTAACCCTAACCCTAACCCTAACCCTAACCCTAACCCTAACCCTAACCCTAACCCTAACCCTAACCCTAACCCTAACCCTAACCCTAACCCTAACCCTAACCCTAACCCTAACCCTAACCCTAACCCTAACCCTAACCCTAACCCTAACCCTAACCCTAACCCTAACCCTAACCCTAACCCTAACCCTAACCCTAACCCTAACCCTAACCCTAACCCTAACCCTAACCCTAACCCTAACCCTAACCCTAACCCTAACCCTAACCCTAACCCTAACCCTAACCCTAACCCTAACCCTAACCCTAACCCTAACCCTAACCCTAACCCTAACCCTAACCCTAACCCTAACCCTAACCCTAACCCTAACCCTAACCCTAACCCTAACCCTAACCCTAACCCTAACCCTAACCCTAACCCTAACCCTAACCCTAACCCTAACCCTAACCCTAACCCTAACCCTAACCCTAACCCTAACCCTAACCCTAACCCTAACCCTAACCCTAACCCTAACCCTAACCCTAACCCTAACCCTAACCCTAACCCTAACCCTAACCCTAACCCTAACCCTAACCCTAACCCTAACCCTAACCCTAACCCTAACCCTAACCCTAACCCTAACCCTAACCCTAACCCTAACCCTAACCCTAACCCTAACCCTAACCCTAACCCTAACCCTAACCCTAACCCTAACCCTAACCCTAACCCTAACCCTAACCCTAACCCTAACCCTAACCCTAACCCTAACCCTAACCCTAACCCTAACCCTAACCCTAACCCTAACCCTAACCCTAACCCTAACCCTAACCCTAACCCTAACCCTAACCCTAACCCTAACCCTAACCCTAACCCTAACCCTAACCCTAACCCTAACCCTAACCCTAACCCTAACCCTAACCCTAACCCTAACCCTAACCCTAACCCTAACCCTAACCCTAACCCTAACCCTAACCCTAACCCTAACCCTAACCCTAACCCTAACCCTAACCCTAACCCTAACCCTAACCCTAACCCTAACCCTAACCCTAACCCTAACCCTAACCCTAACCCTAACCCTAACCCTAACCCTAACCCTAACCCTAACCCTAACCCTAACCCTAACCCTAACCCTAACCCTAACCCTAACCCTAACCCTAACCCTAACCCTAACCCTAACCCTAACCCTAACCCTAACCCTAACCCTAACCCTAACCCTAACCCTAACCCTAACCCTAACCCTAACCCTAACCCTAACCCTAACCCTAACCCTAACCCTAACCCTAACCCTAACCCTAACCCTAACCCTAACCCTAACCCTAACCCTAACCCTAACCCTAACCCTAACCCTAACCCTAACCCTAACCCTAACCCTAACCCTAACCCTAACCCTAACCCTAACCCTAACCCTAACCCTAACCCTAACCCTAACCCTAACCCTAACCCTAACCCTAACCCTAACCCTAACCCTAACCCTAACCCTAACCCTAACCCTAACCCTAACCCTAACCCTAACCCTAACCCTAACCCTAACCCTAACCCTAACCCTAACCCTAACCCTAACCCTAACCCTAACCCTAACCCTAACCCTAACCCTAACCCTAACCCTAACCCTAACCCTAACCCTAACCCTAACCCTAACCCTAACCCTAACCCTAACCCTAACCCTAACCCTAACCCTAACCCTAACCCTAACCCTAACCCTAACCCTAACCCTAACCCTAACCCTAACCCTAACCCTAACCCTAACCCTAACCCTAACCCTAACCCTAACCCTAACCCTAACCCTAACCCTAACCCTAACCCTAACCCTAACCCTAACCCTAACCCTAACCCTAACCCTAACCCTAACCCTAACCCTAACCCTAACCCTAACCCTAACCCTAACCCTAACCCTAACCCTAACCCTAACCCTAACCCTAACCCTAACCCTAACCCTAACCCTAACCCTAACCCTAACCCTAACCCTAACCCTAACCCTAACCCTAACCCTAACCCTAACCCTAACCCTAACCCTAACCCTAACCCTAACCCTAACCCTAACCCTAACCCTAACCCTAACCCTAACCCTAACCCTAACCCTAACCCTAACCCTAACCCTAACCCTAACCCTAACCCTAACCCTAACCCTAACCCTAACCCTAACCCTAACCCTAACCCTAACCCTAACCCTAACCCTAACCCTAACCCTAACCCTAACCCTAACCCTAACCCTAACCCTAACCCTAACCCTAACCCTAACCCTAACCCTAACCCTAACCCTAACCCTAACCCTAACCCTAACCCTAACCCTAACCCTAACCCTAACCCTAACCCTAACCCTAACCCTAACCCTAACCCTAACCCTAACCCTAACCCTAACCCTAACCCTAACCCTAACCCTAACCCTAACCCTAACCCTAACCCTAACCCTAACCCTAACCCTAACCCTAACCCTAACCCTAACCCTAACCCTAACCCTAACCCTAACCCTAACCCTAACCCTAACCCTAACCCTAACCCTAACCCTAACCCTAACCCTAACCCTAACCCTAACCCTAACCCTAACCCTAACCCTAACCCTAACCCTAACCCTAACCCTAACCCTAACCCTAACCCTAACCCTAACCCTAACCCTAACCCTAACCCTAACCCTAACCCTAACCCTAACCCTAACCCTAACCCTAACCCTAACCCTAACCCTAACCCTAACCCTAACCCTAACCCTAACCCTAACCCTAACCCTAACCCTAACCCTAACCCTAACCCTAACCCTAACCCTAACCCTAACCCTAACCCTAACCCTAACCCTAACCCTAACCCTAACCCTAACCCTAACCCTAACCCTAACCCTAACCCTAACCCTAACCCTAACCCTAACCCTAACCCTAACCCTAACCCTAACCCTAACCCTAACCCTAACCCTAACCCTAACCCTAACCCTAACCCTAACCCTAACCCTAACCCTAACCCTAACCCTAACCCTAACCCTAACCCTAACCCTAACCCTAACCCTAACCCTAACCCTAACCCTAACCCTAACCCTAACCCTAACCCTAACCCTAACCCTAACCCTAACCCTAACCCTAACCCTAACCCTAACCCTAACCCTAACCCTAACCCTAACCCTAACCCTAACCCTAACCCTAACCCTAACCCTAACCCTAACCCTAACCCTAACCCTAACCCTAACCCTAACCCTAACCCTAACCCTAACCCTAACCCTAACCCTAACCCTAACCCTAACCCTAACCCTAACCCTAACCCTAACCCTAACCCTAACCCTAACCCTAACCCTAACCCTAACCCTAACCCTAACCCTAACCCTAACCCTAACCCTAACCCTAACCCTAACCCTAACCCTAACCCTAACCCTAACCCTAACCCTAACCCTAACCCTAACCCTAACCCTAACCCTAACCCTAACCCTAACCCTAACCCTAACCCTAACCCTAACCCTAACCCTAACCCTAACCCTAACCCTAACCCTAACCCTAACCCTAACCCTAACCCTAACCCTAACCCTAACCCTAACCCTAACCCTAACCCTAACCCTAACCCTAACCCTAACCCTAACCCTAACCCTAACCCTAACCCTAACCCTAACCCTAACCCTAACCCTAACCCTAACCCTAACCCTAACCCTAACCCTAACCCTAACCCTAACCCTAACCCTAACCCTAACCCTAACCCTAACCCTAACCCTAACCCTAACCCTAACCCTAACCCTAACCCTAACCCTAACCCTAACCCTAACCCTAACCCTAACCCTAACCCTAACCCTAACCCTAACCCTAACCCTAACCCTAACCCTAACCCTAACCCTAACCCTAACCCTAACCCTAACCCTAACCCTAACCCTAACCCTAACCCTAACCCTAACCCTAACCCTAACCCTAACCCTAACCCTAACCCTAACCCTAACCCTAACCCTAACCCTAACCCTAACCCTAACCCTAACCCTAACCCTAACCCTAACCCTAACCCTAACCCTAACCCTAACCCTAACCCTAACCCTAACCCTAACCCTAACCCTAACCCTAACCCTAACCCTAACCCTAACCCTAACCCTAACCCTAACCCTAACCCTAACCCTAACCCTAACCCTAACCCTAACCCTAACCCTAACCCTAACCCTAACCCTAACCCTAACCCTAACCCTAACCCTAACCCTAACCCTAACCCTAACCCTAACCCTAACCCTAACCCTAACCCTAACCCTAACCCTAACCCTAACCCTAACCCTAACCCTAACCCTAACCCTAACCCTAACCCTAACCCTAACCCTAACCCTAACCCTAACCCTAACCCTAACCCTAACCCTAACCCTAACCCTAACCCTAACCCTAACCCTAACCCTAACCCTAACCCTAACCCTAACCCTAACCCTAACCCTAACCCTAACCCTAACCCTAACCCTAACCCTAACCCTAACCCTAACCCTAACCCTAACCCTAACCCTAACCCTAACCCTAACCCTAACCCTAACCCTAACCCTAACCCTAACCCTAACCCTAACCCTAACCCTAACCCTAACCCTAACCCTAACCCTAACCCTAACCCTAACCCTAACCCTAACCCTAACCCTAACCCTAACCCTAACCCTAACCCTAACCCTAACCCTAACCCTAACCCTAACCCTAACCCTAACCCTAACCCTAACCCTAACCCTAACCCTAACCCTAACCCTAACCCTAACCCTAACCCTAACCCTAACCCTAACCCTAACCCTAACCCTAACCCTAACCCTAACCCTAACCCTAACCCTAACCCTAACCCTAACCCTAACCCTAACCCTAACCCTAACCCTAACCCTAACCCTAACCCTAACCCTAACCCTAACCCTAACCCTAACCCTAACCCTAACCCTAACCCTAACCCTAACCCTAACCCTAACCCTAACCCTAACCCTAACCCTAACCCTAACCCTAACCCTAACCCTAACCCTAACCCTAACCCTAACCCTAACCCTAACCCTAACCCTAACCCTAACCCTAACCCTAACCCTAACCCTAACCCTAACCCTAACCCTAACCCTAACCCTAACCCTAACCCTAACCCTAACCCTAACCCTAACCCTAACCCTAACCCTAACCCTAACCCTAACCCTAACCCTAACCCTAACCCTAACCCTAACCCTAACCCTAACCCTAACCCTAACCCTAACCCTAACCCTAACCCTAACCCTAACCCTAACCCTAACCCTAACCCTAACCCTAACCCTAACCCTAACCCTAACCCTAACCCTAACCCTAACCCTAACCCTAACCCTAACCCTAACCCTAACCCTAACCCTAACCCTAACCCTAACCCTAACCCTAACCCTAACCCTAACCCTAACCCTAACCCTAACCCTAACCCTAACCCTAACCCTAACCCTAACCCTAACCCTAACCCTAACCCTAACCCTAACCCTAACCCTAACCCTAACCCTAACCCTAACCCTAACCCTAACCCTAACCCTAACCCTAACCCTAACCCTAACCCTAACCCTAACCCTAACCCTAACCCTAACCCTAACCCTAACCCTAACCCTAACCCTAACCCTAACCCTAACCCTAACCCTAACCCTAACCCTAACCCTAACCCTAACCCTAACCCTAACCCTAACCCTAACCCTAACCCTAACCCTAACCCTAACCCTAACCCTAACCCTAACCCTAACCCTAACCCTAACCCTAACCCTAACCCTAACCCTAACCCTAACCCTAACCCTAACCCTAACCCTAACCCTAACCCTAACCCTAACCCTAACCCTAACCCTAACCCTAACCCTAACCCTAACCCTAACCCTAACCCTAACCCTAACCCTAACCCTAACCCTAACCCTAACCCTAACCCTAACCCTAACCCTAACCCTAACCCTAACCCTAACCCTAACCCTAACCCTAACCCTAACCCTAACCCTAACCCTAACCCTAACCCTAACCCTAACCCTAACCCTAACCCTAACCCTAACCCTAACCCTAACCCTAACCCTAACCCTAACCCTAACCCTAACCCTAACCCTAACCCTAACCCTAACCCTAACCCTAACCCTAACCCTAACCCTAACCCTAACCCTAACCCTAACCCTAACCCTAACCCTAACCCTAACCCTAACCCTAACCCTAACCCTAACCCTAACCCTAACCCTAACCCTAACCCTAACCCTAACCCTAACCCTAACCCTAACCCTAACCCTAACCCTAACCCTAACCCTAACCCTAACCCTAACCCTAACCCTAACCCTAACCCTAACCCTAACCCTAACCCTAACCCTAACCCTAACCCTAACCCTAACCCTAACCCTAACCCTAACCCTAACCCTAACCCTAACCCTAACCCTAACCCTAACCCTAACCCTAACCCTAACCCTAACCCTAACCCTAACCCTAACCCTAACCCTAACCCTAACCCTAACCCTAACCCTAACCCTAACCCTAACCCTAACCCTAACCCTAACCCTAACCCTAACCCTAACCCTAACCCTAACCCTAACCCTAACCCTAACCCTAACCCTAACCCTAACCCTAACCCTAACCCTAACCCTAACCCTAACCCTAACCCTAACCCTAACCCTAACCCTAACCCTAACCCTAACCCTAACCCTAACCCTAACCCTAACCCTAACCCTAACCCTAACCCTAACCCTAACCCTAACCCTAACCCTAACCCTAACCCTAACCCTAACCCTAACCCTAACCCTAACCCTAACCCTAACCCTAACCCTAACCCTAACCCTAACCCTAACCCTAACCCTAACCCTAACCCTAACCCTAACCCTAACCCTAACCCTAACCCTAACCCTAACCCTAACCCTAACCCTAACCCTAACCCTAACCCTAACCCTAACCCTAACCCTAACCCTAACCCTAACCCTAACCCTAACCCTAACCCTAACCCTAACCCTAACCCTAACCCTAACCCTAACCCTAACCCTAACCCTAACCCTAACCCTAACCCTAACCCTAACCCTAACCCTAACCCTAACCCTAACCCTAACCCTAACCCTAACCCTAACCCTAACCCTAACCCTAACCCTAACCCTAACCCTAACCCTAACCCTAACCCTAACCCTAACCCTAACCCTAACCCTAACCCTAACCCTAACCCTAACCCTAACCCTAACCCTAACCCTAACCCTAACCCTAACCCTAACCCTAACCCTAACCCTAACCCTAACCCTAACCCTAACCCTAACCCTAACCCTAACCCTAACCCTAACCCTAACCCTAACCCTAACCCTAACCCTAACCCTAACCCTAACCCTAACCCTAACCCTAACCCTAACCCTAACCCTAACCCTAACCCTAACCCTAACCCTAACCCTAACCCTAACCCTAACCCTAACCCTAACCCTAACCCTAACCCTAACCCTAACCCTAACCCTAACCCTAACCCTAACCCTAACCCTAACCCTAACCCTAACCCTAACCCTAACCCTAACCCTAACCCTAACCCTAACCCTAACCCTAACCCTAACCCTAACCCTAACCCTAACCCTAACCCTAACCCTAACCCTAACCCTAACCCTAACCCTAACCCTAACCCTAACCCTAACCCTAACCCTAACCCTAACCCTAACCCTAACCCTAACCCTAACCCTAACCCTAACCCTAACCCTAACCCTAACCCTAACCCTAACCCTAACCCTAACCCTAACCCTAACCCTAACCCTAACCCTAACCCTAACCCTAACCCTAACCCTAACCCTAACCCTAACCCTAACCCTAACCCTAACCCTAACCCTAACCCTAACCCTAACCCTAACCCTAACCCTAACCCTAACCCTAACCCTAACCCTAACCCTAACCCTAACCCTAACCCTAACCCTAACCCTAACCCTAACCCTAACCCTAACCCTAACCCTAACCCTAACCCTAACCCTAACCCTAACCCTAACCCTAACCCTAACCCTAACCCTAACCCTAACCCTAACCCTAACCCTAACCCTAACCCTAACCCTAACCCTAACCCTAACCCTAACCCTAACCCTAACCCTAACCCTAACCCTAACCCTAACCCTAACCCTAACCCTAACCCTAACCCTAACCCTAACCCTAACCCTAACCCTAACCCTAACCCTAACCCTAACCCTAACCCTAACCCTAACCCTAACCCTAACCCTAACCCTAACCCTAACCCTAACCCTAACCCTAACCCTAACCCTAACCCTAACCCTAACCCTAACCCTAACCCTAACCCTAACCCTAACCCTAACCCTAACCCTAACCCTAACCCTAACCCTAACCCTAACCCTAACCCTAACCCTAACCCTAACCCTAACCCTAACCCTAACCCTAACCCTAACCCTAACCCTAACCCTAACCCTAACCCTAACCCTAACCCTAACCCTAACCCTAACCCTAACCCTAACCCTAACCCTAACCCTAACCCTAACCCTAACCCTAACCCTAACCCTAACCCTAACCCTAACCCTAACCCTAACCCTAACCCTAACCCTAACCCTAACCCTAACCCTAACCCTAACCCTAACCCTAACCCTAACCCTAACCCTAACCCTAACCCTAACCCTAACCCTAACCCTAACCCTAACCCTAACCCTAACCCTAACCCTAACCCTAACCCTAACCCTAACCCTAACCCTAACCCTAACCCTAACCCTAACCCTAACCCTAACCCTAACCCTAACCCTAACCCTAACCCTAACCCTAACCCTAACCCTAACCCTAACCCTAACCCTAACCCTAACCCTAACCCTAACCCTAACCCTAACCCTAACCCTAACCCTAACCCTAACCCTAACCCTAACCCTAACCCTAACCCTAACCCTAACCCTAACCCTAACCCTAACCCTAACCCTAACCCTAACCCTAACCCTAACCCTAACCCTAACCCTAACCCTAACCCTAACCCTAACCCTAACCCTAACCCTAACCCTAACCCTAACCCTAACCCTAACCCTAACCCTAACCCTAACCCTAACCCTAACCCTAACCCTAACCCTAACCCTAACCCTAACCCTAACCCTAACCCTAACCCTAACCCTAACCCTAACCCTAACCCTAACCCTAACCCTAACCCTAACCCTAACCCTAACCCTAACCCTAACCCTAACCCTAACCCTAACCCTAACCCTAACCCTAACCCTAACCCTAACCCTAACCCTAACCCTAACCCTAACCCTAACCCTAACCCTAACCCTAACCCTAACCCTAACCCTAACCCTAACCCTAACCCTAACCCTAACCCTAACCCTAACCCTAACCCTAACCCTAACCCTAACCCTAACCCTAACCCTAACCCTAACCCTAACCCTAACCCTAACCCTAACCCTAACCCTAACCCTAACCCTAACCCTAACCCTAACCCTAACCCTAACCCTAACCCTAACCCTAACCCTAACCCTAACCCTAACCCTAACCCTAACCCTAACCCTAACCCTAACCCTAACCCTAACCCTAACCCTAACCCTAACCCTAACCCTAACCCTAACCCTAACCCTAACCCTAACCCTAACCCTAACCCTAACCCTAACCCTAACCCTAACCCTAACCCTAACCCTAACCCTAACCCTAACCCTAACCCTAACCCTAACCCTAACCCTAACCCTAACCCTAACCCTAACCCTAACCCTAACCCTAACCCTAACCCTAACCCTAACCCTAACCCTAACCCTAACCCTAACCCTAACCCTAACCCTAACCCTAACCCTAACCCTAACCCTAACCCTAACCCTAACCCTAACCCTAACCCTAACCCTAACCCTAACCCTAACCCTAACCCTAACCCTAACCCTAACCCTAACCCTAACCCTAACCCTAACCCTAACCCTAACCCTAACCCTAACCCTAACCCTAACCCTAACCCTAACCCTAACCCTAACCCTAACCCTAACCCTAACCCTAACCCTAACCCTAACCCTAACCCTAACCCTAACCCTAACCCTAACCCTAACCCTAACCCTAACCCTAACCCTAACCCTAACCCTAACCCTAACCCTAACCCTAACCCTAACCCTAACCCTAACCCTAACCCTAACCCTAACCCTAACCCTAACCCTAACCCTAACCCTAACCCTAACCCTAACCCTAACCCTAACCCTAACCCTAACCCTAACCCTAACCCTAACCCTAACCCTAACCCTAACCCTAACCCTAACCCTAACCCTAACCCTAACCCTAACCCTAACCCTAACCCTAACCCTAATCCGCTCCCTAACCCTAACCCTAACCCTAACCCTAACCCTAACCCTAACCCTAACCCTAACCCTAACCCTAACCCTAACCCTAACCCTAACCCTAACCCTAACCCTAACCCTAACCCTAACCCTAACCCTAACCCTAACCCTAACCCTAACCCTAACCCTAACCCTAACCCTAACCCTAACCCTAACCCTAACCCTAACCCTAACCCTAACCCTAACCCTAACCCTAACCCTAACCCTAACCCTAACCCTAACCCTAACCCTAACCCTAACCCTAACCCTAACCCTAACCCTAACCCTAACCCTAACCCTAACCCTAACCCTAACCCTAACCCTAACCCTAACCCTAACCCTAACCCTAACCCTAACCCTAAACACTAAACCCTAAACCCTAAACCCTAAACCCTAAACCCTAACCGTAACTCTAACCCTAAGCCGTACCCTAACCTCTACCCTAATCCGTACCGTAACCCGTACCCTAACCTGTATTGTAACCTGTATCCTAATATGTACCGTAACCCTAACTGTAACTTGTATCTTAACCGTAACCTGTATCCTAACATGTACCGTAACCCTAAGCTGTACCGTAACTCAAACCTGTATCCTAAGTCTAACTGTAACTTGTAATCTTAGTGTAAGCTGCTGTGTAACCTGTATCTTAATCTGTAATGTAACTTGTATTTTAATGCTAATTTGTAATCGTAATTGCTATTCCGTAATCTGTAAATGTAAGTCTTCGTGTTTGACTGTGTGAGTTTCTCAGTTTTATTTTGTAACCTTACGTGTCTGGGGTGTAGCATAATTTTTTTTGCAGTGTTAATGTTTGTCTTCATTGTATTTTGTAATTGTAAGGGTCTGTTGTATTGTAAGGCGTTTTGTAATTGTTATGTGTGTTGTAACTGTGAGTTGTAGTTTAAGATGTATTGTAAATTGTTTTTTTAATGTAGGCAAAGTGATGGTTGTTTGTAGTGTGTATATTATTTTTTTTGTAATGGTTTTTGTAAGTGTCTTGTGTTGTTTTAGTTGTGTTGTCATGTGTTGTGTGTGGTTTTTTTGGTGGTATTGGCTGTTGAAAGCTATCTTTGTGTGTCTTTTTTTGGTGTTTTTAGAGATATTGTGTGTTTTGTGAGTATTTTTATGGTTTTTATAATGTTTTTATTTTTTGATGCAGTAGTAGTTTACAGGTAGTGGTGTTTGTGTTAGTTGGTGTTGTTTTAATGAGTAATGTTCAGTTTTTTCATGTTGTTTGATTTGTTATTGTGAGGTAGTGAGATTAGGTATTTGTGTTGTTGTTTTTATGTTTGTATTTGTGGTTTTGTTGGATATTGTGTTGTATGTGTTTGTTTTGTTTTGTTTTGTTTTTTTGTAATGTATTATTTTTTGTTTTATGTAGGTGGTTTTTTTTCGTTTTTGTCTTTTTTTTTTGTGTTTTTGTGTTTTGGAATTTTTTGTGTAGGTGAAAAAAAATTTTTATCTAATTTGCATATTTAATTGGCTCATTAGCATAATTGGGTGATAATTTCCATGACCAGGGGGAGTAGTCTCTAATTTTTGATGTGATTGGTTTCTATTTTGATTAGGGAGTACTCCCCCTGGCTATCGAAATGTTGTGGATTTGGGGTAGATGTTCTTCTTTTATTTGTGTAATAAAAGAATAAAAATAATAAGTTTTGTGCAGCAGTAGGGCTTTGGATGCTCAGGGGGAGTACATGGATTGGGTACTTTTTTTTTTTTTTATACTCCCCTTAAGCATCCAAAGCCCTACTGCTGCACCTAAAAAATCAAATACTGTAGTTTATGGAATAAACCAACTATTTCTACCTGCCATCCATTAAAAACTCTAGAGTAAAAACACACTCAAAAACATTCAACCTGAACAATCAGTCCACTCAAACTCCAACACACACACAGTAAAAGAAACAAAGTCCAGCACGCACACAACACAAGACAGAGACAAAGTCCAGCACCCACACAACACAAGACAAGACAAAGTCCAGCACCCACACAAGACAAGACAAAGTCCAGCACGCGCACAACACAAGACAAAGTCCAGCACGCACACAAGACAAGACAAAGTCCAGCACCCACACAAGACAAGACAAAGTCCAGCACCCACACAACACAAGACAAGACAAAGTCCAGCACACACACAACACAAGACAGAGACAAAGTCCAGCACGCACACAACACAAGACAGAGACAAAGTCCAGCACGCACACAACACAAGACAGAGACAAAGTCCAACACGCACACAACACAAGACAGAGACAAAGTCCAGCACACACACAACACAAGACAGAGACAAAGTCCAGCACGCGCACAACACAAGACAGAGACAAAGTCCAGCACACACACAGCACAGGACAGAGAGAAAGTCCAGCACACACACAGCACAGGACAGAGACAAAGTGCAGTGCACGCTCGCGGTCACAAACTACGCTCTCTCAAACTCGGGTACGTGCACAAAACATCAACCTGTCGATCCTCTCGGACCAAAAAAAGACACTGGACGACAAAAAGGCGTGTCTGCTTTATTACCTTTGTGATGGCCCTGAGGTAGGACTAACCTCCTCAAATCACATAGTAAAGCATCATAACTAACTCTTTATTTGATATGAGCCGACAAATGAGAAATTGGTTTTCTAAAGACAGTTCCAGAATCACAATTCCCATAACATGAAAAACTCTTCCTTATTACAGCTTTTAGACAAAATGTATCACATGGCAAAAGGCTAAAAAGAAAATCATTACTTCCGGTACAGACCCGTTACAGCGTTTCTCACCACACGGCGAGCGTTAAACAAACTCTCGGTTCGCGTGTACGTTTGAGCGCGCGACGGATCGGACTCGTCACCGTTACGACTCTTTTACGTCGTTTTGTCAAAATTGACGTGCCGAACATCGAACGCGCACCTTCGTGACCCTTTCAGGGTATTACAATGAGAACACATTCAAGGAATTAAAATTATTTAGAACACATTGGAGATATTGCAATTACAACAGAACACAGAAAACCCCACTCACCTTTTCCAGAGCTTTTCTCACATCCCGTTACAGAGGATAACACGCTTCTATTTCAACCCTGTCCCTGTCCTCGGCCGTTTACTCACGCTACTCCTAGGCCGATCGCGAACGCCTTCCCGGGCCTCTCCCTAAACGAGCGTCCTGACGAGGACCGACCGTGGCCGCTGTGAAGAACGGGTGTCACCAAAAAGGCTGTTCCTGGGATCCTCGACAAAAACCCTGCCTCTGAAACCACCGTCCCAGACTGACCTGAATATGAACTTTGGCAATTACCTTGACTAGACCAAGCACGGTGGACCTGGACTAAAACGCGCTGCTGAAGGCAGTGGATGGACACGTGGGGAAGAAATCCCCTGGCTGCTGTTTTAATAATCTACTTGAATTTTTTTTTGTCCATTTTCAGGTAAATTAAAAAACACCCTAGAAAATAAAACATACAACCCCAAACCACAATCATTCCAGAACACACAGCTACACCACACCACTCACTCAGATACCAAACCCACCACACACTCACACAGCAACCATTCTCCCAGCTGACACCCTCACCCCACATCCACGTCACCCCTCGGGAACACCATTCCCAGGAGGCTCTAAATGCTCCCTGCCTGCCTAAACCCCAATCTCGGCCCAACCCACATCCAAACTTCAGCAATGAACATCACCTCGTGGAGAGACCAGGACCGGGAGGAAAAAAAACAACCCAGCTGGGGGAAACAAGAAAATCCCCCGGCTGGGGTTTTTTTATTCTATTTTAAATTTAGCTGAAAAGAAAAAACCTTTAACCTGCAAAGAAACAAATACAGGACCAAAACACAATCATTCCACATCACTCAGCTAACCACACCGCTCATACGACTACAGACACCGCCGCACGCTCGCGCCGCCCCGGTTCTCCCGGTGTGCCGGGACCCCGTCTCCTCGCGGCCCCTCGGAAACGCCGTTCCCGGAAGCCTCAAATGTGACCCTGCCTGCCAAAACCCCGGCCCGATGGGCGCCCGCGGCCGAACCTTGGCGATGAACGTCGCCTCGCTGAGCGGCCGGGACCGGGGAAAAAAAAACCCAGCCGGGGGAACGGAAAAAAAAATCCCCCGGCTGGGGTTTTTTTATTCTATTTTAAATTTAAAATTTAGCTGAAAAGAAAAACCATTAACCTGCAAAGAAACAAATACAGGACCAAAACACAATCATTCCACATCACTCAGCTAACCACACCGCTCATACGCCTACAGACACCGCCGCACGCTCACGCCGCGGCCCTTCTCCCCCTGTGCCGTGACCCCGTCGCCCCTCGGGAACGCTGTTCCCGGAAGCCTCCAATGTGACCCTGCCTGCCAAAACCCCGGCCCGATGGGCACCCGCGTCCGAACCTTGGCGATGAACGTCGCCTCGCTGAGCGGCCGGGACCGGGGAAAAAAAAACCCAGCCGGGGGAACGGAAAAAAAAATCCCCCGGCTGGGGTTTTTTTATTCTATTTTAAATTAAGCTGAAAAGAAAAAACCTTTAACCTGCAAAGAAACAAATACAGGACCAAAACACAATCACTCCACGGCACTCAGCTAACCACACCGCTCATACGCCTACAGACACCGCCGCACGCTCGCGCCGCCCCGGTTCTCCCGGTGTGCCGGGACCCCGTCTCCTCGCGGCCCCTCGGGAACGCCGTTCCCGGAAGCCTCAAATGTGACCCTGCCTGCCAAAACCCCGGCCCGATGGGCGCCCGCGGCCAAACCTTGGCGATGAACGTCGCCTCGCTGAGCGGCCGGGACCGGGGAAAAAAAAACCCAGCCGGGGGAACGGAAAAAAAAATCCCCCGGCTGGGGTTTTTTTATTCTATTTTAAATTTAAAATTTAGCTGAAAAGAAAAAACCTTTAACCTGCAAAGAAACAAATACAGGACCAAAACAGATTCATTCCTAATCACTCAGCTAAACACACCGCTCGTACGCCGACCGACACCGCCGCACGCTCGCGCCGCGGCCCTTCTCGCCCTGTGCCGTGACCCCATCTCCGCGTCGCCCCTCGGGAACGCCGTTCCCGGAAGCGTCAAATGTGACCCTGCCTGCCAAAACCCCGGCCCTATGCACGCCCGCGGCCGAACCTTGGCGATGAACGTCGCCTCGCTGAGCGGCCGGGACCGGGGAAAAAAAAACCCAGCCGGGGGAACGGAAAAAAAAATCCCCCGGCTGGGGTTTTTTTATTCTATTTTAAATTAGACATTTACCTGAAATGCAAAAACCATTAACCTGCAATAACAAGTAACTACAACCCCAAAACACAATATTACCACATCACACGACTCTAACGCACCACCCATTCGCCTACCGACACCACCGCACCGTCACACCGCACCCATTCTCTGCCCTTCTCGCCCCGTGCCTTCGCCCCGTCTCCGCGTCGCCCCTCGGAAACGCCGTTCCCGGCGCCCTCTAAACTCGCCCCGCCCGGCGAAACCCCGCTCCCGGCCGGACCTCGGTCCGCACGTTGGCGACGAACGTCGCCTCTCGGAGCCGCCGGGAACGGGGGAAAAAAAACCCGGACGGGGCGGGGGGGATAAAACCCCCCAGCTAGGACTCTCTTATTCTTTACCTTCGGAATTTACCTGAAAACGGAAAAAAATTTGAACCTCCGAGGACAAATAACTGAAACCCCGAGCCACGTTCGCTCGAGGTTTCACGCTACCCGAACGTGCTGCGCGTCATCCACCGCACCGACCCTTTTAAGTACGTGTCTCAAGCTAATTGTCGGAACGGGAAAACGGTTTGGACTTAATTCCCTTGCCGTCCTTCGTACAGTTCTTGACCACGGTGACCTATTCCTCCGTGGCTTCCCAATCGTGGCAGTTACCGCAAGTCGGTTCCTCTGACGATCCGGAACTCAAACTCGCCCTGCGTCTCCGTCGCTGAGCGCCGACTAAGCGCCGACGACGCCCGCGACCCCGTCTCGGGTAACCGACTCGGGGCGCGGCCGACCGAGAGCGGCGTCGGATCGCTCGCGCTGTGACGTCGTGCGATGCGATGGCGAGGGACGCTATGGCTTGCTAAGTGGACAAAATACGACGATCAAAATCGGCTGGAACTTGATTCAGAGTAATTTCTACGTGGACAGTAGATGCCAAAGGCTAGAGGGAGGCCTTTCCGTTGAGTCGTGAGGTTCAGAACGGACCCCCTCGCTTTCTAAACTCCTCCCCGGACGGAAGACTGGGTGCGGCTGGATCCGAACGTAACACCGCGCTGGATCTACGGTTTGGCTCCCAGACTCACGGAGGATAGGGAAAACACCTAAAAGATTATATGTACATCAGGCCAAAGGATGGTATGGTTACAACTCATTCCTTATATCACTCAGCCTGATTTTCAGAATCGCATCGCTCTACACCTCGACATCCCTACCTCCCTTCCCTGGACGTGGGGACGGGTGGGTTGATGAGGCAAAAACCGTGAAAATAAATAACCGAACAGAACGGTACGGCGGGAAGGCTGACCGGAGCTGCTGCTGCTGCTGCTAAAGTTCCAGCCAAGCATAGAAATCCCTGGGTATTTATACCCTTACAAACTATTCACCCACCCCTCTACATTGTGATTCAATCCAGTAGCAATAGCCAAGTCTGGTCTTCTTGCTTCTCAGTAGATCCTCTGCGCTGAGCTCAGACCGGACTTGGCTCCTCGCAGCCGTAGATATTGTTTACGGTCCGTAGGAGCTTCCTGCCAGCCTCAAATGTGGCATTTTCACTGAAATAAACCTAGTTCTTCACAAAAGCGTTAAGCGGGCCTTATCTCACAAGTGCTGATCAGAGTCTGTAGCTGCTTTTGTTACCATCAAAAAAAAGGCTATAACTGAGTGTTACATAGCCTAACAAAATGCCTTTTTACAAGTAAGGGACTCGTATTGACAACGTGATCACCTGCAAAGAAAAAAAAAAATTCATTAAAACACACTTTGTCTCTGAAAAAACAGCACACCACAGAAAACACTAGTCAACAATGTCCTTAGTAACAACAGCAAAGCACCACTAAAAGGACTATTGACTCCCCTGCCCACAGCTACTCCATCCCACGTTACTGCACGACCTCTGCCTATGCAATTGAACACGTCAGCATATTAACCGTGGACTCCTAGACCTCGGTCCACCCGCCCCCGACTGCACGCGTCCGGGCAGAGCGGCTCCGAGCCAAATGCGCACCCGCTCAGACAGACTCTCCACAGAACATTATAGACGACACGATGGCAACGCCACCAACAACACCCGACGATGACAATGACTCCAAACCAGACACACATCGATCGAAAGAACCTGCAGGGAGGCAGTGGTGTACAAGGAGCCTCCACTACAACCCCAGAAAACAAAGGAGCCAAAAGTCAGGGCCCCTTACGAGACGGCGGCACTGGCGCAAAACACACAGAGACGGCGGCACTGGCGCAAAACACACAGAGACGGCGGCACTGGCGCAAACACACACAGAGACGGCGGCACTGGCGCAAACACACACAGAGGCGGCGGCACTGGCGCAAACACACACAGAGGCGGCGGCACTGGCGCAAACACACACAGAGGCGGCGGCACTGGCGCAAACACACACAGAGGCGGCGGCACTGGCGCAAACACACACAGAGGCGGCGGCACTGGCGCAAACACACACAGAGGCGGCGGCACTGGCGCAAACGTTTTGAGGTGCTGGGAAGAAGTGCCAGTCCCCAAGACTGGATGGGTAGAAAGCAGAGCTGCCAACGCAGCCCTCAACGACACCATAACACACAACTGACCAGAAACATCCAAAACACAAGGACCTGCCACGCTTTCAACTGCTGATACGACAGAACCAGCACCCAATTGGCGCTACGCCAATCGGCACCAGCGTTGCAGATCCCGGAATGGCACCCGAGTAAACTTTTGTGTCCCTCGAACGCGATGAGACCCCAGGATCGTCACACAGGCGCAAGGCAGGCTTCCCGAACTACACAGCGACGCAGACGCTGGCTGGAGCTGCCCTGCCCGGCGCACGCTGGCATCGCGCTGTGAAATTCCCTGGACCCTTCACCTGCCCAAGGGAGACTGTTCCCGGATAACCCTTGCCCCGAACGGAACTATACCCCCCTCCCTGCAGTTTTCAGCCCCTTCCCAGGCCCCCAGCCTCCACTTAGCTTTCAGAGGGCCAAGAAACTGAATCCGTCTTCAACAGAAGAAAACGCCACGTGCGCTGACAGGGATATTCCAGCATCACCGGGTTCCTCCTCAGCATCTACAGCAACACAAGAAAACACACGCTCGCTAAGCTGAGCGAGCACACAGTATAAAGGCACGAGGCACATCTTCCCTTTGACACCACGCACCGCCCCACCTGCTTACTGGACGGCCCTTGCCCTTAGCGGAGCTAAACCCCCCGTCCCTGCGACTCCCGGCCCCTCCCCAGCCCCCGTGCCTCCACTTAGCTTTCAGAGGGCCGAGGGACCGAACCCATCTTCGGCAGAGGAAAACGCCACGCGCGCTAACGGGGATCTTCCTGCGTCGCCGGGTTCCTCTTCAACATCTACAGGAACACGAGAAAGCACACGCTCGCTAAGCCTTGCCGGCACACGGTGCCGTGGGGTAGACTCCGACCCCTTCCGCGACACCCGCCTCCCGCTTAGTTCCACGGCGTTCCGTGCCGCGGGCGCGGTCACAAACCCTCATCGCTGGTGACGCCTAAGACGGCGAGAAGCAAAAGAACTGAAGCTCTTTGAACGAATCGCTGGCCCCACGCTCCTGCTCGCCCCTACCACGGCTCCGTGCTCACCTTGCCAGAGGAGCTGCGCTGCCGATACCCAGCTTTCCACTTTGCTTCACGCCTAGAAAAGAGAGAAACGACCAAACTCAGCTAGAGCCACACGGCACAGCTTCCTGCTCCCACCACGCACCGACCCGCTTGCTTACGGCGCTCGGCTCGCCTCCTCCGTCGCTCGTTCGTGCCGAGTTGTCCCTCTGCATCTGAAATCAAGGTATTCAACAAGTTACCCAGGAGCTCATCAACAGCTTGACCGTTCCACAGGTCTGCTTTCTATTCAGGAATCCCACAAGAAGGTCTGATTGAGTCCCAAAGACCACTGGGGAACGGACTGTCCGCCACCCTGCCCACGGCTACTCCGTCCCAGATGACCGCACAACCTCTGCCTACGCAGGATAACGTGTCCACAGATCAATCGTGGACTCCTAAACTCAGCCCGCCCGCTCCTGACTCTACACCTCCGGGCAGAGCAGCTCCGAGCCAAACGCGCACGTGCTTAGACAGATGCTCCACACAACATTATAGACGACCCGACAGCAATAACACCAAAAATGCTCCGCAACAAAAATGACTCTGAACCAGAGACAGCAACGATAAAAATAACCTGTGGGGAGGCAGTGGTGAGGCGAGGAGCCTCTACTGCAACCCCAGAAAAATGAGAGCCGAACGTCACGGCCCCTTACGAGACGGCGGCACTGGCGCAAACCACACACAGAGGCGGCGGCACTGGCGCAAACCACACACAGAGGCGGCGGCACTGGCGCAAACCACACACAGAGGCGGCGGCACTGGCGCAAACCACACACAGAGGCGGCGGCACTGGCGCAAACCACACACAGAGGCGGCGGCACTGGCGCAAACCACACACAGAGGCGGCGGCACTGGCGCAAACCACACACAGAGGCGGCGGCACTGGCGCAAACCACACACAGAGGCGGCGGCACTGGCGCAAACCACACACAGAGGCGGCGGCACTGGCGCAAACCACACACAGAGGCGGCGGCACTGGCGCAAACCACACACAGAGGCGGCGGCACTGGCGCAAACCACACACAGAGGCGGCGCAAATACGAGAAGCTGCTACAAGACTTAGAACCTTCAAGATGCTGGGAAGAAGTGCCAGTCCCTTAGACTGGATGGGTAGAGAGCAGAGCTGCTGTTGCAGCCCAGAACTACACCATAAAACAGAACTGACCAAAAGCGTTCAAGATGCAAGAACCGTGTACCCTTTTGACTGCTGATTCAAGAAAACCAGCAGCCGATCGGCGCTACGTCGATCAGCACCGGCTTTCCGGACCCCGGGATGGCGCTTGAAATGACTTTCGTGCCCCTGGAGCACGACGATACCCCGAGATCGTCTGACAGGCACGAAGCGGGCTTCCCGAACTACACCACAACAGACGCGGGCTGGAGCTGCCCTGCCCGGCACGCGCCGGCGTGGCACTATAAAGTTCCCTGACCCCATTTCTCTGTCCAAAGGGGACTGCTCCTGGACTGCCCTTTTCTGCCTCAGAACTTTAAACCCTCCCTGCAGTTCCCAGCCCCTTCCCAGCCCTCGTGCCTCCACTTAACTTTTAGAGGGCCGAGGGACCGAATCCATCTTCGACAGAGGAAAACACGACGTGGGCTGTGATCTTCCTGCAGCTGTCCCTTCCTCCATCATCACCTACAATAAGGAAAGCAAGGACATGCGTACGATTAGGCACCCAAATAACATTTATCGGTACTAGCCTACAAGTCATCGCTCACCTTGGCTGAGTTCCAGGAGGTACGTTTGAATGACCTACCGGGGACCGCTGCAAAGGTTCTGGAGACAAGACACTCTTCTAGGAGAAGAGATTATGTTAACAGCTATTAATACAGCAATACAAACCAAAAAACAACACTCCATCTTCATCGTGGTCAGGAATTATTGGAAAATGCAAAGCACCTGGAACTGAATCAACAAATGAAACATAATGACAAACAAACTTTCTACTACAGCTGCTACTGAACCTTTCCTGCGCCCGAAGCTCTCACCTCAAAGGGACTCCTCCGCTTCTCCTGAGACGGCTGCCCACATAGCTTAAACGGCTCAAAACCTGCCGACTGCCGAAGGAGCGACAGAGAACCGGCACCGAAGGGGTCCTGGAGCGGAATGAGCTCCCTACCTGGGGACTGGGGCTCAAATACCCTGAGCCCCGCCCACCCCTTCCCACAATGCCCTGGGAAAGGGGAGGGATCAATCACCCCGGCCCCGCCCACCACCTTATCAAATTACCTGGAATCTCACTAGGAATGACAGCACCTGCACTTTATTACTGCTCTTGCATCTACAATGAGACTCAGTATGGAGATCAACTTACATTTTCTAGGGAGCAGACAAATAATAAGATACAATAACCGACGCTCCATCTTCATAGTGTTCAGGAATTATCGGAAAATGCAAAGCACCTGGAACTGAATCAACAAATGAAACACAATGACAAACCAACTTTCTACTGCAGCTGCTACTGAACCCTTCCTGCGCCCGAAGCTCTCACCTCAAAGGGACTCCTCCGCTTCTCCTGAGACGGCTGCCCACGTAGCTTAAACGGCTCAAAAGCTGCCGACTGCCGAAGGAGCGACAGAGAACCGGCACCGAAGGGGTCCTGGAGCAGAATGAGCTCCCTACCTGGGGACTGGGGCTCAAATACCCTGAGCCCCGCCCACCCCTTCCCACAATGCCCTGGGAAAGGGGAGGGATCAGTCACCCCAGACCCCACCCATGACCCTTATCAAATCACCTGGAATCTCACGAGAAATGACAGCACCTGCACTTTATTACTGCTATGGCACTTGCAATGTGACTAAATACAGATTTCAACCTAGATTTCCTAGGCAATAGATAGAAACAATTATATTACTAATAAAATTGTGTATTGAAATTCCCTATAAAAGGGGTCAGAGGTAAGTGTCAAATGTCAGAGGTCAGCACTGAAGGGTCTGAGGTCAAGAGTCAGATGTCAAGGGTCATAGCTGAAAGGGCACATGTAGATGGTCAGGGGATCAGACTCAAAATGCAGTGGTCAAAGGTCTAGTGTCAAAGGTCCAGGGTCTGAGGTGGAAGGTCATGGGATCAAAGAACCACAAATGTCAAAGGTCACCAGAGGTCAAAAGGTCACCTGGGGTCAAAGGGTCACCTGAGGTCAAAAGGTCTTCTGAGGTCAAAAGGTCACCACAGGTCAAAAGGTCACTAAAGGCCAAAAGGTCAGAGGGGTCCCCCACTGTATCCTTGGCTCCCGAAAACCAGGGTCCCCATGACATCCTTTGGGTGTCCCCTAGCCCCTATAGACTCTGCCCCCAGCCCCCCCGAGCCCTCGCTTTCAACACCAGGGATGGGGCTGTGTCCCCAAACAGCACCCCAGCCCTGTCCCCCAGAGAGCAGCGACAGCAGTAAAATCCATTACTTTAACGGACTGGGGGGCAAGGGGTGAGCCCCCTGCGAGGGCGAAAAATCACGGACTCCACACAAACCCATATGAATTCACACAAAGCCATGTATTACAGAAATAAGCCTCCTGATATATGCGGTTATGTCTTGATCACGCGTCCACGCTCCGAGCGTGCGTTAGCTGATTGGATATTGTCTATGTTCGACAGCCGTCCACGCGCCCGAGTCTCGCTGTTGATAGGTCTGTTGATTTACGTCGTGTTTTCGGCTTTCTGAGATGGCCTTGAAATTCCTGGGGGCCTGGCTAGTTCAGTAACAAATCTCCATCTAATAGAAACCCATCCACACATTGACTTCAAGAAAATCCCTCGAATCTCTCACGATGCCCCCATTTTGCCTTTGAACCGGCCGGGCCTTGTTTACAACGCGCTGATTCATCTTTGAAATAAGCCGTGCTTATGTCATTAATCACATGTTGTATGCTGCAGCATAACTGCATTATATGTAATTGTAATTAATAAGATCAAACAGCTACCCAGCTATTTCCAAGCTTTTAAACCATTTGTCAAACCCTAATTCTGCTAGGACCATCTTATTAACGTACTGTTTCAGTTTGTCTGAAGTACTATACATAGATTCTGAAGGATCGGACAACTTAATATGACGCATTCTCTCAAATTCTTCACAACCGTGACCTAGTGACAAAAGAAAAGAAAAGATCTACAGGGAATCGGGCGGCGTGGGAAACGCGGCATCTGTGGAAGAAAAAGTAAGAGTGAAAAGTACTCTGCGGCTGGCTGCACGAACAGGAAGATTTTTGGAAAAAGAAGCGGTGGGGCGTCTTTTACTATTGGCCCGGCGGAAGGGGAGTGTCCCATCGACGGACGGATTTTTTCTCCCGGTACGTGGGAGGAGATAGGGACTGAACTGTGGGAAGCGGTCACGAGGGGGAGCCGCGAGGCCCGCGACCTCGCCGGACCCTGGCGGCGGGGGGTCAGGCGGCCGACGGAGGATGTCTCGGGGGAGCCGGAAGCGTGTGCCGTCCCCTCGGAGCCGCCTGCCGCGAGCTGCCCCTGCTCCGAGAACTCCGAAAAATCGATACCCCTGGTATGTCCCGTATCACATTTGGAGTTCTGGAGCAGAGAGCAAATTAGACCCGCTGCACCCTTTGAGCCATCGCCTGCCTACGAAGATGAACGGCAGCAACCGGCAAGTTTCGACGAGCCAGGACGAGTTAATCCAGCTGACGGGCCTTTGCCGGAGGACCCGATGGAGCGCCGGGACGGAGCGCCGCAGATTCGCCCTGACTTCCGGGAGGAGAGCCGTGTGCGGAGCCTGAGTGACTGACTGAGATGGCAGGAGAGCAGATGCAGGAAGTTTTAAAAGCCAGGAAACCATCAGATGGCAGTAATGGCAAAACTTCGTGGTTAATAGCATGTAAAAAGGCATCATACGCAATCAGGGATGGGTTAGAGGCGATTGGCAGGGAATGTGAAAAACGGGGAAAACGGGAACGGGAGGGGCGGAATTGGACCTCGCTCCTGAGGAGCTCCGTATTAAAAAGGAGCAAATACATAAATGGGCTGGACAATGTGCAGAGGATGGGATGTGGTCTGTGCTTCTGTAAGAGAAGCGGATGAATATTTGAGAGCGCGATATGGAAAAGGGCTGGAGACTGGGTCAGCAGATCTATTTACAAATATGCGACGACTTACTGATCTGCAGAGAAAGACAAGGGAATTGTGTAGGAGTGATAGTAATGATAATTTGGGTGCTGCCCCTATGCATCAGGGTAGAGATACTCCTCGAGATGACTCTCGTAATGCAGGGCAAGGCTCACAATGGGTAGTCGGGGATGCGACCGTTGAAGGGATTATGTTACCTGGCGGTATTACATCGATGCCAGCACACGTAAATAACAGAGGACAAAGGCAGTGGTCACCCTTTGATTGGAAAACGGTTAAGCAATTGCAAACTGCGGTTATGCAATATGGTATGGATAACAGGCGTGTGATGCAGCTAATGGATTCATTTTTCAAGGGGTGAATACAAACTCCAACAGATATTAAGGCACTGATAGAGTTATTGCTTCCCCCAGTGGGGTATTTGCTGTTCTTGGACAAGTGGCAGGGGAAGGTGGAATTGGCAGCATTAGAAAATGTTCCTTTACCAGCTGATGATCCATTGCGATTAGCTAGCATGGACCGATCACCGGATCGTGGCGATATGCGGATGGTGCCGCTGGGGTGGCGCTTCCTCCGAGGGTTTTGCAGCGAGGGCTTGCTGTGATGGCAGTGAAGGAATTACCAAACATAGGTAACCCTGTACCACCCTATTCTACAACAAAGCAGGATCCTGGGGAGCCATATATAAGTTTGTGGACCGTTTAAAAGAAGCTATAGATGCTTCTCCTAACCTGACTCCAGAGGCAAAAGCTGCGGTGGGGAAAGATTTGGCCATGACAAATGCAAACACTCAATACCGACAGATATTAGCCGGCTTGGGAAAAACAGCTTCTCGGGCGGAGATGGTGGAAGCTTGTACACGGGTACCGATTATGCAACGGGAGGTAGAAAAGGCAAAAATACACGCTCGAGCCAACGCTGAGGGTTCGGCTGCAGCGTTTTTAGCCGGCGATGAAAGGCCGAAGCCCTGCTTGTGACGGCCTAGCGTGTTTTACTTGCGTACAGACGGGGCATGTTAAAAGAAACTGCCCTTGATACGCTTAGCAGCGTTACAAAAATGGCATAACTGCTCAATTAATCCGGTAGCAGATTCTCTTTATGTTGTGGGAGTTATACAAAGACTACGTAGAGCGCTTTTGCGGCGAGTTTCCAATGCCTTGTTTATTGAAGCATTGTTAGATTTGTGGAATGTGTTAGATTATAGGACACTGCCAGTGTTTATAACGCATATAAAAAGCCACTCTAACCTACCAGGTGGTCTAGTTGAGGGAAACAACGTTATAGACAAATCAGAGCAGTGACAGAAGTATCTCCTTTTGAACAAGCCAGACAGGCTCACGAGTACTTCCGTCTATCCTCAGCATCGCTCCAAAAGCGGTTTGCGCTGACCGAGGAACAAGCTCCATCTGTTGTTACAGCTTGTCCCGATTGTGCCCGCATAATGCCTTTGCGACAAAAAGGAGTGAATCCTCAGGGCTCGCAGCCAGGCCAGTTATGGCAAACTGATATTACTGCATTTGCACCGTTTGGCCGACAAAAGTACATTAGTGCGATCGTAGATACCTGTTCAGGACTGCTGCGGGAGTCCTCAGCAAATGCAAAAGCGGTAAAGCGTTATTTATTACGAGCTTTTGCTGTCACGGGTGTTCCTACACAGATCAAAACAGATAATGGTCTCCCATATCGTTCTGACACACTTGCAACCTTCCTCGTCCGGTGGAATGTACAACACCCGTTTGGTGTCCCTTATAGTTCTATTGTCCGGGCAATTATCGAGCGTGCACAGGGCACCCTGAAAAGTCTTTCATGTGTTTTGAAAAAACAAGGGGGAATTGGTCTCAGTCCAGAAGAGGTTTTGATAAAGGGACTGCATGTGCTGAACTGGCTGAATCCTAAAAGTGAGACTAAAATGGAACCTGTTCTTATGCACCATATAAAAAATGTCAGAGACTTGCCCAAGAATGTACTTAAGGTTATAGTGTGTTTAATCTGACAACGCAACAATGGGAAGGTCCTACATGATTAATAACCTGGGGAAGGGGATATGCTTGTGTTTCTACAGGTAACCATAAACATTTGTGGATCTCAACGAAGCGGGTGAGACCTTCCCTAGCGAACAAATAAGAAACCTGTTACAATTATGACAACCCTTAACCTCAAAGGTGTTGCGCGGCAATGTGAAATGAATGACAGACGATCGCTGCGGGGGTCCAATTATGAATTTACTAGAAGCGCGTGGTGGTATACAAATTACAGCAATCAGTGACTTGGCAAAAGTATGTTACAATAGCACAAAACTTATCAATACATTGTCAGCAAAAACCCTTCTAAAAGCAGTGGATTGGCAACAATTAGTAACTGTAATGCGAAACTTAACAAGACTTTAGCAGCAGAACTTAAACATATAAATACCATTGTAAGGAAAAGGAAGAGAGACAGAGAAGAGGAAAACTAAGATATCAGAAAAAGAAAGGCAGAGAGAGAGAGACAAAGAGTAAGATATCACTCCACAGGCACGTTGGTCCTGTGACGACCTCTGGAGTGGGGGACGCGTTGAAGATTTACATGCTGGTGACCTGTATCGTACGTGAGGTTGTTTAATAAGCCGGTTCATTTACATGCAAGATAGTAGAAGGCAGTTCATCTCCTCCCTCTGCTCGCTCTTCCTGCTAATTAGGAAGACTCTTCTGGAAATGGCTCTAGGAGAAGTTCACGGTACTGAGCAGAAGCGAGATGTCTTGCCCGTCAGGGGTAGCTGTTGGTTCGTGGTCTCTTCTGGTAGTTGGCTGTTCGACAGATGGTTCATCTCTATCATCCCAATTAGGCCGTGAAACCTTTCACGGCAACACTGTCAATTGTCCTTATCTTCCAAGGCGTCTGCCTTCATAGCCATAAAACTTTGGGAAAGATAAGATGAGGTGTCATCTCTCTCTTCCTCCCCACGTAACAAAAACCAGATGTTTAAGGCATAACAAGGTCTTAGTTCTGCTAAGCATGGGGGGCAGTGCTTCAAGATTGTCACACCACTTTGTAAAACAGAGCAGCGATTAATTTTGTGTTATGGGCCGTGGTCACAGCTATATTTTAAGTTCAAACAACACATACAACCAAACTCTTCATAAGATAGAAGATTTGCTGAACATTAAAATAACAGAAGATGTTGGGTTTTCTGAGTTGGATACCCTGCTGGTTAAAAGGAATATTGAAAATGGAACTGTTCTTGTTAATTGTAATCATATTAGCCTTAATGTTCTTAATCTGTGTGCTTTGAAGACAGTGTGAAATACAGGGTATTTTTTATTTAATAAAATATTAACGAGGGGGAGATAGCGAGGCAGAGTCCCCCCCCCCCGCCCCGGGGGGATGGGGTTGTCGCCAGCCTGGCTGAGAGGTGAAGCCAGAGACAAAAGAAACAAAACGAGCCCCATGAGAAGGTAACAGTGAATGAGCAAGCGCCAGACACACGTGTGCAGAGCACGTGGACAGTGCATGCAGCCTATCACATTATTGTATAGCATGTGATACAACCAATCACATTGTTGCAAGGCACGTGGAGAGAGCAGCTTTGTATAAAGTCCGACAATAAAGTGAACTCGGTAAACATCACATTGGTGTCTCAGGTCCCATCTCTCACATGGAAAAGTGACAATACAGTCCAATAGCAACAGCTGAGTCTGGGGTCTTCTTGATTCTCAGACAATCCTTTGTACTGACCTCAGACAGGTAGTTGATTTGTGCAGCTTTACATACTATTTACAGTCATATTAACCATGTGGTCACCTAAGAAAAAAAAAAAGAAAAGTTAGAATACTCTGAAAAAACATCACACTACAGAAAACATTAGTTAACAACAGTCTTGAGTATGAACTGTAAAACACCAGTACAGGGAATGTCCACCCTCCTACCCATTGCAACTCTGTGCCAGATGATCGTACAAACTTTGCCTACGCAATTTAATATGTCAACAAGTGAACGGTGGACACCTAGAGCTCAGTCCACCCACCCCGACTCTACAGCTCTGGGCACAACAGCTACCACCCAACATACACATGTGCACAACAAGACTCCACAGAACGTGATAGACCACATGACTGAAACAGCACCAAAAATGTTCAACAACGAGAACGACTCCAAGAAGAGACATGGCATCGATCAAAACAACCTGCAGGGAGGCAGTGGGAAGGCAAGGAGCCTCTGCTGCAACACCAGAATAAAAAGGAACAGAACTCCACGGTCCCTTATGAAATGGCACCGCCACAACAAACAGAGAGAGCAACACCAGCGCAAAAAGCTGCGGCAAACGCTAAAAACTTCAAGATGCTGGGAAGAAGTGCCAGTCCCTGAGACTGGATGGGTAGAGAGCACGACTGCTGGCACAGCCCAGGACAACGCCACAAACACCCCTGAACAGAAGCGGCCGAGGGACCGAACCCATCTTCGGCAGAGGAAAACGCCACGTGCGCCAACGGCCGTCTTCCCGCGTCGCCGGGTTCCTCCTCAGCGCCTGCAGGAGCACGAGAAAGCACGCGCTCGCTAAGACAGTGAGGCGAGGAGCCTCTACTGCAACCCCAGAAAAAAAAGGAGCCGAACGTCACGGCCTCTTATGAGACGGCGGCACTGGCGCAAACACACACAGAGACGGCGGCACTGGCGCAAACACACAGAGACGGCGGCACTGGCGCAAACACACAGAGACGGCGGCACTGGCGCAAACACACAGAGACGGCGGCACTGTCGCAAAACACACACAGAGACGGCGGCACTGTCGCAAAACACACACAGAGACGGCGGCACTGTCGCAAAACACACACAGAGACGGCGGCACTGGCGCAAAACACACACAGACGGCGGCACTGGCGCAAACACACACAGAGACGGCGGCACTGGCGCAAAACACACACAGAGACGGCGGCACTGGCGCAAAACACACACAGAGACGGCGGCACTGGCGCAAAACACACACAGAGACGGCGGCACTGGCGCAAACACACACAGAGACGGCGGCACTGGCGCAAACACACACAGAGACGGCGGCACTGGCGCAAACACACACAGAGACGGCGGCACTGGCGCAAACACACAGAGACGGCGGCACTGGCGCAAAACACACAGAGACGGCGGCACTGGCGCAAACACACAGAGACGGCGGCACTGGCGCAAACACACAGAGACGGCGGCACTGGCGCAAACACACAGAGACGGCGGCACTGGCGCAAACACACAGAGACGGCGGCACTGGCGCAAAACACACACAGAGACGGCGGCACTGTCGCAAAACACACACAGAGACGGCGGCACTGGCGCAAAACACACACAGAGACGGCGGCACTGGCGCAAAACACACACAGACGGCGGCACTGGCGCAAACACACACAGAGACGGCGGCACTGGCGCAAAACACACACAGAGACGGCGGCACTGGCGCAAAACACACACAGAGACGGCGGCACTGGCGCAAACACACACAGAGACGGCGGCACTGGCGCAAACACACACAGAGACGGCGGCACTGGCGCAAACACACACAGAGACGGCGGCACTGGCGCAAACACACAGAGACGGCGGCACTGGCGCAAAACACACAGAGACGGCGGCACTGGCGCAAAACACACAGAGACGGCGGCACTGGCGCAAACACACAGAGACGGCGGCACTGGCGCAAACACACAGAGACGGCGGCACTGGCGCAAACGCTTCGAGGTGCTGGGAAGAAGTGCCAGTCCCCAAGACTGGATGGGTAGAAAGCAGAGCTGCCAACGCAGCCCTCAACGACGCCATAACAGACAACTGACCAGAAACATCCAAAACGCAAGGACCTGCCACGCTTTCAACTGCTGATACGACAGAACCGGCACCCAATTGGCGCTACGCCAATCGGCACCGGCGTTGCAGATCCCGGAATGGCACCCGAGTAAACTTTTGTGTCCCTCGAACGCGATGAGACCCCAGGATCGTCACACAGGCGCAAGGCAGGCTTCCCGAACTACACAGCGACGCAGACGTTGGCTGGAGCTGCCCTGCCCGGCGCACGCTGGCATCACGCTGTGAAATTCCCTGGACCCTTCACCTGCCCAAGGGAGACTGTTCCCGGAGAACCCTTGCCCGGAACGGAACTTAACCCCCCTCCCTGCAGTTTTCAGCCCCTTCCCAGGCCCCCAGCCTCCACTTAGCTTTCAGAGGGCCAAGAAACTGAATCCGTCTTCAACAGAAGAAAACGCCACGTGCGCTGACAGGGATATTCCAGCATCACCGGGTTCCTCCTCAGCATCTACAGCAACACAAGAAAACACACGCTCGCTAAGCAGAGCGAGCGCACAGTATAAAGGCACGAGGCACATCTTCCCTTTGACACCACGCACCGCCCCACCTGCTTACTGGACGGCCCTTGCCCTTAGCGGAGCTAAACCCCCCGTCCCTGCGATTCCCGGCCCCTTCCCAGCCCCCATGCCTCCACTTAGCTTTCAGAGGGCCGAGGGACCGAACCCATCTTCGGCAGAGGAAAACGCCACGCGCACTAACGGGGATCTTCCTGCGTCGCCGGGTTCCTCTTCAACGTCTACAGGAACACGAGAAAGCACACGCTCGCTAAGCCTTGCCGGCACACGGTGCCGTGGGGTAGACTCCGACCCCTTCCGCGACACCCGCCTCCCGCTTAGTTCCACGGCGTTCCGTGCCGCGGGCGCGGTCACAAACCCTCAGCGCTGGTGACGCCTCAGACGGCGAGAAGCAAAAGAACTGTAGCTCTTTGAACGAATCCCTGGCCCCACGCTCCTGCTCGCCCCTACCACGGCTCCGTGCTCACCTTGCCAGAGGAGCTGCGCTGCCGATACCCAGCTTTCCACTTTGCTTCACGCCTAGAAAAGAGAGAAACGACCAAACTCAGCTAGAGCCACACGGCACAGCTTCCTGCTCCCACCACGCACCGACCCGCTTGCTTACGGCGCTCGGCTCGCCTCCTCCGTCGCTCGTTCGTGCCGAGTTGTCCCTCTGCATCTGAAACCAAGGTATTCAACAAGTTACCCAGGAGCTCATCAACAGCTTGACCGTTCCACAGGTCTGCTTTCTATTCAGGAATCCCACAAGAAGGTCTAATTGAGTCCTAAAAACCACTCGGGAACGGACTGTCTGCTCCCCTGCCCACGGCTACTCCGTCCCAGATGACCGCACAACCTCTGCCTACGCAGGATAACGTGTCCACAGATCAATCGTGGACTCCTAAACTCAGTCCGCCCGCTCCTGACTCTACACCTCCGGGCAGAGCAGCTCCGAGCCAAACGCGCACGTGCTTAGACAGATGCTCCACGCAACATTATAGACGACCCGACAGCAATAACACCAAAAATGCTCCTCAACAAAAATGACTCCGAACCAGAGACGGCAAAGATAAAAATAACCTGCGGGGAGGCAGTGGTGAGGCGAGGAGCCTCTACTGCAACCCCAGAAAAACGAGAGCCGAACGTCACGGCCCCTTATGAGACGGCAGCACTGGCGCAAACACGCAGAGACGGCGCAAATACGAGAAGGTACTACAAGACCTAAAACCTTCAAGATGTTGGGAAGAAGTGCCAGTCCCTTAGACTGGATGGGTAGAGAGCACGGCTGCCGGCACAGCCCAGGACAACGCCGCAAACACCCCTGACCAGAAGCGGCCGAAAGGCAAGAACCCGCCACGCTTTCGGCTGCCGACACCAGAAAACCGGCGTCCAATCGGCACCGGCGTTCCAGATCCCGGGGTGGCACCCGAGAGGCCTTCCGTGCCCCTCGAACGCAACGAGACCCCAGGATCGGGTGACGGGCGCAAGGCAGGCTTCCCGAACTACACCACAACGCAGACGCAGGCTGGAGCTGCCCTGCCCGGCACACGCTGGCATCGCACGGTAAAGGTCCCCGGGCCCTTGACCCGCGCCAAGGGCGCGGTTCCTGGACGGCCCTTGCCCTTAGCAGAGCTAAACCCCCCGGCCCTGCCATTCCCGGCCCCTTCCCAGCCCTCGCGCCTCCACTTAGCTTTCAGAGGGCCGAGGGACCGAACCCATCTTCGGCAGAGGAAAACGCCACGTGCGCCAACGGCCGTCTTCCCGCGTCGCCGGGTTCCTCTTCAGCGCCTGCAGGAGCACGAGAAAGCACGCGCTCGCTAAGCCACGCCGGCACACGGCGCCGCGGGGCAAACGCCGAGTCCGTCCGCGACACCCACCTCCTGCTGAGCTCCAGGGCGGTCCGGTCGGCGTGTCCTGCCGCTGGCGCGGTCACAAACCCTCAGCGCTGGTGACGCCTACGACGGCAAGAAGCAAAAGAACTGTAGCGCCTGGAACGAGTCCCCGGCCCCACGCTCCTCGTCGCCCCTAGCCCGGCTCACCGCAAATGCTCCTCCCGGTCCAGAGGGCCCACAAAGCGCCTGCAAAGCGAGAAGGAAAAGATGAAGCGAGAGACCGGGCAATACCGGGCTCCTCAACGCCCACCGCCGCCTCACCTTCTCGGCTGCCGGCCGGCGTGCGGCTTCGCCCCTGCCGGCCCGTCTGCGGCACCCGCAAAACCAGAGGCACGCGCTCGGACGCCGCCCGAAAACACAGCCTGCCCGCAGACGGTCCCAGCTCGCCCTCCCTTACCTGGGCCGCTCGCCCACCCGGCCGCCCTTGCTTTTGACTGCCACGCCGCGGACCGCCGAGACGCTCAGCTGCCGCCTGTAAAACACCACCAAAGGACGCTCGGACCCGCGCCAGCAACACGGGACCTGAAACGAGCTGCCGCTTCGGCCCAGCACTCCGTGCTCACCTGGCCCGAGGAGCTGAGCTGCCGACAGCCCGCTTTCCTCTTCGCTTCGCACCTAGGAAACAGAGAAACGACCGAGCTTAGCTAGAGCCACACGGCACAGCTCCCCTCTGGCACCACCCACCGACCCACCTGCTTACGGCGCACAGCTCGCCTCCTCTGTCGCTCTTCCGGGCCAAGTTGTCCCTCTGCTCCTGAAATCAGGTGATTCAGCGAGTCACCCAGCAGCCCATCGACAGCCTGACCAGCCCACAGGTCTGCTTTCTGTGGCGCAAGAACGTCCCAAGCTCTCGTGGAGGCTCTCAAACGCCTGCGCGGGGACCCTCCGCTCCCCTGCCCACGGCTACTCCATCCCAGATGACCGCACCGCCTCTGCCCACGCAATTCAACGCGTCAGCAGGTTAACCGGGGACCGCCAGAGCTCCGTCCACCCTCCCCTGCCTCTACGCGTCCGGGCAGAGCAGCTCCGAGCCAAACGCGCACCCGGGCCGACAGACGCTCCGCAGAACCTTATAGACCACGCCACTGCCACAGCGCCAAAAACGCTCCACGACGAACACGACGCTCCGAGACCAGAAGGGCATCGATCCCAATAATCTACGGGGAGGAGAGGAGCCTCTCCTGCATCCTCAAACGGAAAAGGAGCCCGACGTCACGGCTCCTGACGAGACGGCGGCAGCGCCACAACCGAGCAGAGACGTCGCAACCAAACGAGAAGCTGATGAAAAACCTAAGAACTTCTTCCCAGCATCTTGAAGTTCCAGTCCCTGAGACTGGATGGCTAGAGAGCACGGCTGCCGGCACAGCCCAGGACAACGCCACAATCAGCCCTGACCAGAAATGGCCCAAAGGCAAGAACCCGCCACGCTTTCGGCTGCCGACACCAGAAAACCAGCGCCCGATCGGCGCTACGCCGATCGGCACCGGCGTTCCAGATGTCAGGATGGCACCCGAGAGGCCTTTCCTGCCCCTGGAAAGCAACGAGACCCCAGGATCGTCACACAGGCGCAAGGCAGGCTTCCCGAACTACACAGCGACGCAGACGTTGGCTGGAGCTGCCCTGCCCAGCGCACGCTGGCATCGCGCTGTGAAATTCCCTGGACCCTTCACCTGCCCAAGGGAGACTGTTCCGGATAACCCTTGCCCCGAACGGAACTTAACCCCCCTCCCCGCAGTTTTCAGCCCCTTCCCAGGCCCCCAGCCTCCACTTAGCTTTCAGAGGACCAAGAAACTGAATCCGTCTTCAACAGAAGAAAACGCCACGTGCGCTGACAGGGATATTCCAGCATCACCGGGTTCCTCCTCAACATCTACAGCAACACAAGAAAACACACGCTCGCTAAGCAGAGCGAGCGCACAGTATAAAGGCACGAGGCACATCTTCCCTTTGACACCACGCACCGCCCCACCTGCTTACTGGACGGCCCTTGCCCTTAGCGGAGCTAAACCCCCCGTCCCTGCGACTCCCGGCCCCTCCCCAGCCCCCGTGCCTCCACTTAGCTTTCAGAGGGCCGAGGGACCGAACCCATCTTCGGCAGAGGAAAACGCCACGCGCGCTAACGGGGATCTTCCTGCGTCGCCGGGTTCCTCTTCAACATCTACAGGAACACGAGAAAGCACACGCTCGCTAAGCCTTGCCTGCACACGGTGCCATGGGGTAGACTCCGACCCCTTCCGCGACACCCGCCTCCCGCTTAGTTCCACGGCGTTCCGTGCCGCGGGCGCGGTCACAAACCCTCATCGCTGGTGACGCCTCAGACGGCGAGAAGCAAAAGAACTGTAGCTCTTTGAACGAATCGCTGGCCCCACGCTCCTGCTCGCCCCTACCACGGCTCCGTGCTCACCTTGCCAGAGGAGCTGTGCTGCCGATACCCAGCGTTCCACTTTGCTTCACGCCTAGAAAAGAGAGAAACGACCAAACTCAGCTAGAGCCACACGGCACAGCTTCCTGCTCCCACCACGCACAGACCCGCTTGCTTACGGCGCTCGGCTCGCCTCCTCCGTCGCTCGTTCGTGCCGAGTTGTCCCTCTGCATCTGAAATCAAGGTATTCAACAAGTTACCCAGGAGCTCATCAACAGCTTGACCGTTCCACAGGTCTGCTTTCTATTCAGGAATCCCACAACAAGGTCTGATTGAGTCCCAAAGACCACTGGGGAACGGACTGTCTGCCCCCCTGCCCACGGCTACTCCGTCCCAGATGACCGCACAACCTCTGCCTACGCAGGATAACGTGTCCACAGATCAATCGTGGACTCCTAAACTCAGTCCGCCCGCTCCTGACTCTACACCTCCGGGCAGAGCAGCTCCGAGCCAAACGCGCACGTGCTTAGACAGATGCTCCACGCAACATTATAGACGACCCGACAGCAATAACACCAAAAATGCTCCGCAACAAAAATGACTCCGAACCAGAGACGGCAACGATAAAAATAACCTGCGGGGAGGCAGTGGTGAGGCGAGGAGCCTCTACTGCAACCCCAGAAAAATGAGAGCCGAACGTCACGGCCCCTTATGAGACGGCGGCGCTGGCGCAAAACACACGCAGAGGCGGCGGCGCTGGCGCAAAACACACGCAGAGGCGGCGGCGCTGGCGCAAAACACACGCAGAGGCGGCGGCGCTGGCGCAAAACACACGCAGAGACGGCGGCGCTGGCGCAAAACACACGCAGAGACGGCGGCGCTGGCGCAAAACACACGCAGAGACGGCGGCGCTGGCGCAAAACACACGCAGAGACGGCGGCGCTGGCGCAAAACACACGCAGAGACGGCGGCGCTGGCGCAAAACACACGCAGAGACGGCGGCGCTGGCGCAAAACACACGCAGAGACGGCGGCGCTGGCGCAAAACACACGCAGAGACGGCGGCGCTGGCGCAAAACACACGCAGAGACGGCGGCGCTGGCGCAAAACACACGCAGAGACGGCGGCGCTGGCGCAAAACACACGCAGAGACGGCGGCGCTGGCGCAAAACACACGCAGAGACGGCGGCACTGGCGCAAAACACACGCAGAGACGGCGGCACTGGCGCAAAACACACGCAGAGACGGCGGCACTGGCGCAAAACACACGCAGAGACGGCAGCACTGGCGCAAAACACACGCAGAGACGGCGGCACTGGCGCAAAACACACGCAGAGACGGCGGCACTGGCGCAAAACACACGCAGAGACGGCGGCACTGGCGCAAACACACAGAGACGGCGGCACTGGCGCAAAACACACACAGAGACGGCGGCACTGGCGCAAACACACAGAGACGGCGGAAACATGAGAAGCTGCTACGAGACCTAAAACCTTCAAGATGCTGGGAAGAAGTGCCAGTCCCGTAGACTGGACGGGTAGAGAGCACGGCTGCCGGCACAGCCCAGGACAACGCCGCAAACACCCCTGAACAGAAGCGGCCGAAAGGCAAGAACCCGCCACGCTTTTGGCTGCCGACACCAGAAAACCGGCGCCCAATCGGCACCGGTGTTCCACATCCCGGGGTGGCACCCGAGAGGCCTTCCGTGCCCCTCGAACGCAACGAGACCCCAGGATCGGCTGACGGGCGCAAGGCAGGCTTCCCGAACTACACCACAACGCAGACGCTGGCTGGAGCTGCCCTGCCCGGCACACGCTGGCATCGCACGGTAATGGTCCCCGGGCCCTTGACCCGCGCCAAGGGCGCGGTTCCTGGACGGCCCTTGCCCTTAGCAGAGCTAAACCCCCCGGCCCTGCCATTCCCGGCCCCTTCCCAGCCCTCGCGCCTCCACTTAGCTTTCAGAGGGCCGAGGGACCGAACCCATCTTCGGCAGAGGAAAACGCCACGTGCGCCAACGGCCGTCTTCCCGCGTCGCCGGGTTCCTCTTCAGCGCCTGCAGGAGCACGAGAAAGCACGCGCTCGCTAAGCCACGCCGGCACACGGCGCCGCAGGGCAAACGCCGACCCCGTCCGCGACACCCACCTCCTGCTGAGCTCCAGGGCGGTCCGGTCGGCGTGTCCTGCCGCTGGCGCGGTCACAAACCCTCAGCGCTGGTGACGCCTACGACGGCGAGAAGCAAAAAAAAACCGTGGCGCCGGGAACGAGTCCCCGGCCCCACGCTCCTCCTCGCCCCTAGCCCGGCTCACCGCAAATGCTCCTCCCGGTCCAGAGGGCCCACAAAGCGCCTGCAAAGCGAGAAGGAAAAGATGAAGTGAGAGACCGGGCAATACCGGGCTCCTCAACGCCCACCGCCGCCTCACCTTCTCGGCTGCCGGCCGGCGTGCGGCTTCGCCCCTGCCGGCTCGTCTGCGGCACCCGCAAAACCAGAGGCACGCGCTCGGACGCCGCCCGAAAACACAGCCTGCCCGCAGACGGTCCCAGCTCGCCCTCCCTTACCTGGGCCGCTCGCCCACCCGGCCGCCCTTGCTTTTGACTGCCACGCCGCAGACCGCCGAGACGCTCAGCTGCCGCCTGTAAAACACCACCAAAGGACGCTCGGACCCGCGCCAGCAACACGGGACCTGAAACGAGCTGCCGCTTCGGCCCAGCACTCCGTGCTCACCTGGCCCGAGGAGCTGCGCTGCCGACAGCCCGCTTTCCTCTTCGCTTCGCACCTAGGAAACAGAGAAACGACCGAGCTTAGCTAGAGCCACACGGCACAGCTCCCCTCTGGCACCACCCACCGACCCACCTGCTTACGGCGCACAGCTCGCCTCCTCCGGCGCTCTTCCGGGCCAAGTTGTCCCTCTGCTCCTGAAATCAGGTGATTCTGCAAGTCACCCAGCAGCCCATCGACAGCCTGACCAGCCCACAGGTCTGCTTTCTGTGGCGCAAGAACGTCCCAAGCTCTCGTGGAGGCTCTCAAACGCCTGCGCGGGGACCCTCCGCTCCCCTGCCCACGGCTACTCCATCCCAGATGACCGCGCCGCCTCTGCCCACGCAATTCAACGCGTCAGCAGGTTAACCGGGGACCGCCAGAGCTCCGTCCACCCTCCCCTGCCTCTACGCGTCCGGGCAGAGCAGCTCCGAGCCAATCGCGCACCCGGGCCGACAGACGCTCCGCAGAACCTTATAGACCACGCGACGGCCACAGCGCCAAAAACGCTCCACGACGAACACGACGCTCCGAGACCAGACGGGCATCGATCCCAATAATCTACGGGGAGGAGAGGAGCCTCTCCTGCATCCTCAAACGGAAAAGGAGCCCGACGTCACGGCTCCTGACGAGACGGCGGCAGCGCCACAACCGAGCAGAGACGTCGCAACCAAACGAGAAGCTGATGAAAAACCTAAGAACTTCTTCCCAGCATCTTGAAGTTCCAGTCCCTGAGACTGGATGGCTAGAGCTGCCGGCACAGCCCAGGACAACGCCACAATCAGCCCTGACCAGAAATGGCCCAAAGACAAGAACCCGCCACGCTTTCGGCTGCCGACACCAGAAAACCAGCGCCTGATCGGCACCGGCGTTCCAGATGTCAGGATGGCACCCGAGAGGCCTTTCCTGCCCCTGGAAAGCAACGAGACCACAGGATCGTCACACAGGCGCAAGGCAGGCTTCCCGAACTACACCACAACGCAGACGTTGGCTGGAGCTGCCCTGCCCGGCGCACGGTGGCATCGCGCTGTGAAATTCCCTGGACCCTTCACCTGCCCAAGGGAGACTGTTCCCGGAGAACCCTTGCCCCGAACGGAACTTAACCCCCCTCCCTGCAGTTTTCAGCCCCTTCCCAGGCCCCCAGCCTCCACTTAGCTTTCAGAGGGCCAAGAAACTGAATCCGTCTTCAACAGAAGAAAACGCCACGTGCGCTGACAGGGATATTCCAGCATCACCGGGTTCCTCCTCAGCATCTACAGCAACACAAGAAAACACACGCTCGCTGAGCAGAGCGAGCGCACAGTATAAAGGCACGAGGCACATCTTCCCTTTGACACCACGCACCGCCCCACCTGCTTACTGGACGGCCCTTGCCCTTAGCGGAGCTAAACCCCCCGTCCCTGCGACTCCCGGCCCCTCCCCAGCCCCCATGCCTCCACTTAGCTTTCAGAGGGCCGAGGGACCGAACCCATCTTCGGCAGAGGAAAACGCCACGCGCGCTAACGGGGATCTTCCTGCGTCGCCGGGTTCCTCTTCAACATCTACAGGAACACGAGAAAGCACACGCTCGCTAAGCCTTGCCGGCACACGGTGCCGTGGGGTAGACTCCGACCCCTTCCGCGACACCCGCCTCCCGCTTAGTTCCACGGCGTTCCGTGCCGCGGGCGCGGTCACAAACCCTCATCGCTGGTGACGCCTCAGACGGCGAGAAGCAAAAGAACCGTAGCTCTTTGAACGAAACCCTGGCCCCACGCTCCTGCTCGCCCCTACCACGGCTCCGTGCTCACCTTGCCAGAGGAGCTGCGCTGCCGATACCCAGCTTTCCACTTTGCTTCACTCCTAGAAAAGAGAGAAACGACCAAACTCAGCTAGAGCCACACGGCACAGCTTCCTGCTCCCACCACGCACCGACCCGCTTGCTTACGGCGCTCGGCTCGCCTCCTCCGTCGCTCGTTCGTGCCGAGTTGTCCCTCTGCATCTGAAATCAAGGTATTCAACAAGTTACCCAGGAGCTCATCAACAGCTTGACCGTTCCACAGGTCTGCTTTCTATTCAGGAATCCCACAAGAAGGTCTAATTGAGTCCCAAAAACCACTGGTGAACGGACTGTCCGCTCCCCTGCCCACGGCTACTCCGTCCCAGATGACCGCACAACCTCTGCATCTGAAATCAAGGTATTCAACAAGTTACCCAGGAGCTCATCAACAGCTTGACCATTCCACGGGTCTGCTCTCTATTCAGGAATCCCACAAGAAGGTCTAATTGAGTCCCAAAGACCACTGGGGAACGGACTGTCCGCTCCCCTGCCCACGGCTACTCCGACCCAGATGACCGCACAACCTCTGCCTACGCAGGATAACGTGTCCACAGATCAATCGTGGACTCCTAAACTCAGTCCGCCCGCTCCTGACTCTACACCTCCGGGCAGAGCAGCTCCGAGCCAAACGCGCACGTGCTTAGACAGATGCTCCACGCAACATTATAGACGACCCAACAGCAATAACACCAAAAATGCTCCTCAACAAAAATGACTCCGAACCAGAGACGGCAACAGTAAAAATAACCTGCGGGGAGGCAGTGGTGAGGCGAGGAGCCTCTACTGCAACCCCAGAAAAACGAGAGCCCAACGTCACGGCCCCTTATGAGACGGCGGCACTGGCGCAAACACACACAGAGACGGCGGCACTGGCGCAAAACACACAGAGACGGCGGCACTGGCGCAAAACACACACAGAGACGGCGCAAATACGAGAAGCTGCTACAAGACCTAAAACCTTCAAGATGCTGGGAAGAAGTGCCAGTCCCGTAGACTGGATGGGTAGAGAGCACGGCTGCCGGCACAGCCCAGGACAACGCCGCAAACACCCCTGAACAGAAGCGGCCGAAAGGCAAGAACCCGCCACGCTTTCGGCTGCCGACACCAGAAAACCGGCGCCCAATCGGCGCTACGCCGATCGGCACCGGCGTTCCAGATCCCGGGGTGGCACCCGAGATGCCTTCCGTGCCCCTCGAACGCAACGAGACCCCAGGATCGGCTGACAGGCGCAAGGCAGGCTTCCCGAACTACACCACAACGCAGACGCAGGCTGGAGCTGCCCTGCCCGGCACACGCTGGCATCGCACGGTAAAGGTCCCCGGGCCCTTCACCCGCGCCAAGGGCGCGGTTTCTGGACGGCCCTCACCCTTAGCAGAGCTAAACCCCCCGGCCCTGCCATTCCCGGCCCCTTCCCAGCCCTCGCGCCTCCACTTAGCTTTCAGAGGGCCGAGGGACCGAACCCATCTTCGGCAGAGGAAAACGCCACGTGCGCCAACGGCCGTCTTCCCGCGTCGCCGGGTTCCCCTTCAGCGCCTGCAGGAGCACGAGAAAGCACGCGCTCGCTAAGCCACGCCGGCACACGGCGCCGCGGGGCAAACGCCGAGTCCGTCCGCGACACCCACCTCCTGCTGAGCTCCAGGGCGGTCCGGTCGGCGTGTCCTGCCGCTGGCGCGGTCACAAACCCTCAGCGCTGGTGACGCCTACGACGGCGAGAAGCAAAAGAACTGTAGTCCTTGTTACAAACCAGAAAGTTGCCACTTTCCCTTTCGTCACCCACAATACGAAAACACATACACAATAATGAGCACTCAGATCATGGTTGTCCGTACTAGTTCCCTCGCCATCACTCGCCTTGATGGAGTTCTGGGAGTTACATTTGAACTATCTACCAGGGTCCACCGCACACTGCAAAGGGTCTGTGGACAGCACACTGTTCTGTGGTGATCAGGGAGGCCATGAGCCACCCCGTAGCTTGAAAGACACTCTGCCTTATGGTCCTGCTGCTTCCTTCAGAAATGCTAAAACTCCACCTGCAGATACGAGATGCTCATCCTAACCCCTGGTAGATAACCTGAGCATCCTAGGAGGAGAGATTGTATCAGCAACTTGTTACACACCAATACAAACCAAGAATTAACACCCCATCTCCATTGCAATCAGGAATTTAGGGAAAACACAAAGTACCAGGAATTGATTCAACAAACGAAAAATAGTTACAAACATATTTTCAACTACAGCTGCTATTGAAACTTTTCTGCTCCTGAAGGTCCTACCTCAAGCAGACATCTCCACTTCTCCAAACACATCTGCCCGTGTAGCTTAAACAGCTCAACAGCTGCCGACTGCTAAAGGAGCAGCAGAGAACCAGCACCCAAGCAGCCCAGCAGCAGAATGAGCTCCCCACCTGGGGACTGGGGCTCAAATACCCTGAGCCCCGCCCACCCCTTCCCACAATCCCCTGGGAAAGGGGAGGGGTCAATCACCCCGGCCCCACCCACCACCCTTATCAAATCACCTGGACCCTCACTGGAAGTGACAGCACCTGCACTCCTGTCGGGCTCTGTCAGACACTGTTGGTTTTTGTGAAGCCCTGTGAGTCCTCTTGGGTCTGTCAGGCTGTGTCAGGCTTTGATGGGCTCTGTACGGCCCTGTGAGACCTCTTGGGTCTGTCAGGCTGTGTCAGGCTTTGATGGGCTCTGTAGGGCCCTGTCGAGACCTGTTGGGTCTGTCAGGCTCTGTCAGGCTTTGATGGGCTCTGTAGGGCTCTGTCGAGACCTCTTGGGTCTGTCAGGCTGTGTCAGGCTTTGATGGGCTCTGTAGGGCCCTGTCGAGACCTGTTGGGTCTGTCAGGCTGTGTCAGGCTTTGATGGGCTCTGTAGGGCCCTGTCGAGACCTCTTGGGTCTGTCAGGCTGTGTCAGGCTTTGATGGGCTCTGTAGGGCCCTGTCGAGACCTGTTGGGTCTGTCAGGCTCTGTCAGGCTTTGATGGGCTCTGTAGGGCCCTGTCGAGACCTCTTGGGTCTGTCAGGCTGTGTCAGGCTTTGATGGGCTCTGTAGGGCCCTGTCGAGACCTGTTGGGTCTGTCAGGCTCTGTCAGGCTTTGATGGGCTCTGTAGGGCCCTGTGAGACCTCTTGGGTCTGTCAGGCTGTGTCAGGCTTTGATGGGCTCTGTAGGGCCCTGTGAGACCTCTTGGGTCTGTCAGGCTGTGTCAGGCTTTGATGGGCTCTGTAGGGCCCTGTGAGACCTCTTGGGTCTGTCAGGCTGTGTCAGGCTTTGATGGGCTCTGTAGGGCTCTGTCGAGACCTCTTGGGTCTGTCAGGCTGTGTCAGGCTTTGATGGGCTCTGTAGGGCCCTGTCGAGACCTCTTGGGTCTGTCAGGCTCTGTCAGGCTTTGATGGGCTCTGTAGGGCCCTGTCGAGACCTGTTGGGTCTGTCAGGCTGTGTCAGGCTTTGATGGGCTCTGTAGGGCCCTGTCGAGACCTGTTGGGTCTGTCAGGCTGTGTCAGGCTTTGATGGGCTCTGTAGGGCTCTGTCGAGACCTCTTGGGTCTGTCAGGCTGTGTCAGGCTTTGATGGGCTCTGTAGGGCCCTGTCGAGACCTGTTGGGTCTGTCAGGCTGTGTCAGGCTTTGATGGGCTCTGTAGGGCCCTGTCGAGACCTCTTGGGTCTGTCAGGCTGTGTCAGGCTTTGATGGGCTCTGTAGGGCCCTGTCGAGACCTGTTGGGTCTGTCAGGCTCTGTCAGGCTTTGATGGGCTCTGTAGGGCCCTGTCGAGACCTCTTGGGTCTGTCAGGCTGTGTCAGGCTTTGATGGGCTCTGTAGGGCCCTGTCGAGACCTGTTGGGTCTGTCAGGCTCTGTCAGGCTTTGATGGGCTCTGTAGGGCCCTGTGAGACCTCTTGGGTCTGTCAGGCTGTGTCAGGCTTTGATGGGCTCTGTAGGGCCCTGTGAGACCTCTTGGGTCTGTCAGGCTGTGTCAGGCTTTGATGGGCTCTGTAGGGCCCTGTGAGACCTCTTGGGTCTGTCAGGCTGTGTCAGGCTTTGATGGGCTCTGTAGGGCTCTGTCGAGACCTCTTGGGTCTGTCAGGCTGTGTCAGGCTTTGATGGGCTCTGTAGGGCCCTGTCGAGACCTCTTGGGTCTGTCAGGCTCTGTCAGGCTTTGATGGGCTCTGTAGGGCCCTGTCGAGACCTCTTGGGTCTGTCAGGCTGTGTCAGGCTTTGATGGGCTCTGTAGGGCCCTGTCGAGACCTCTTGGGTCTGTCAGGCTGTGTCAGGCTTTGATGGGCTCTGTAGGGCCCTGTGAGACCTCTTGGGTCTGTCAGGCTGTGTCAGGCTTTGATGGGCTCTGTAGGGCCCTGTGAGACCTCTTGGGTCTGTCAGGCTGTGTCAGGCTTTGATGGGCTCTGTAGGGCCCTGTCGAGACCTGTTGGGTCTGTCAGGCTGTGTCAGGCTTTGATGGGCTCTGTAGGGCCCTGTGAGACCTGTTGGGTCTGTCAGGCTCTGTCAGGCTTTGATGGGCTCTGTAGGGCCCTGTCGAGACCTCTTGGGTCTGTCAGGCTCTGTCAGGCTTTGATGGGCTCTGTAGGGCCCTGTCGAGACCTCTTGGGTCTGTCAGGCTGTGTCAGGCTTTGATGGGCTCTGTAGGGCCCTGTCGAGACCTCTTGGGTCTGTCAGGCTGTGTCAGGCTTTGATGGGCTCTGTAGGGCCCTGTGAGACCTCTTGGGTCTGTCAGGCTGTGTCAGGCTTTGATGGGCTCTGTAGGGCCCTGTGAGACCTCTTGGGTCTGTCAGGCTGTGTCAGGCTTTGATGGGCTCTGTAGGGCCCTGTCGAGACCTGTTGGGTCTGTCAGGCTGTGTCAGGCTTTGATGGGCTCTGTAGGGCCCTGTGAGACCTGTTGGGTCTGTCAGGCTGTGTCAGGCTTTGATGGGCTCTGTAGGGCCCTGTCGAGACCTCTTGGGTCTGTCAGGCTCTGTCAGGCTTTGATGGGCTCTGTAGGGCCCTGTCGAGACCTCTTGGGTCTGTCAGGCTGTGTCAGGCTTTGATGGGCTCTGTAGGGCCCTGTCGAGACCTCTTGGGTCTGTCAGGCTGTGTCAGGCTTTGATGGGCTCTGTAGGGCCCTGTGAGACCTCTTGGGTCTGTCAGGCTGTGTCAGGCTTTGATGGGCTCTGTAGGGCCCTGTGAGACCTCTTGGGTCTGTCAGGCTGTGTCAGGCTTTGATGGGCTCTGTAGGGCCCTGTCGAGACCTGTTGGGTCTGTCAGGCTGTGTCAGGCTTTGATGGGCTCTGTAGGGCCCTGTGAGACCTGTTGGGTCTGTCAGGCTCTGTCAGGCTTTGATGGGCTCTGTAGGGCCCTGTCGAGACCTCTTGGGCTCTGCTGAGCCCTGTCAAGATTTCTCAGGCTCTGTTGAGACCCCCAGGGCTCTGTCATACACATTGAGGCTCTATCAGGAGCTGACAAGATTTGTCAGGCCCTGACGGGTCCTGTTGGGCTCTGCCAAGCTTTGTCAGGCTCTGTGAGGATCCGTCAAGCTCTCTCGGGCCCTGTCGGGCTCTGTCGGACTTTCTCAAGCTGTCTCAGGCCCTGCCTGGCTCTGTTGGTCTTTCTTGAGCTCTGTCTGCCCCTGTCATGCCCTGTCGGGTACATGGCTCAGCAGCGGAGGGGAAGGAGTTGTAGGTCTGTAGGCCACACCCCCTGCAGGGAGCCCACCAATGGGGGTGAAGTGTGGGTCAAGGGGGAGGAGCCCAGCTGGGAGGGCGGGGTGCTTGGAAAGGGGGTGGGGCCTGGTTGGGGCACACCCCTTCGGGAAGGCACATTGGGGAGAGCTTGGGAGGGAGGTGGGGTTGGCAGTGGTCCCGCCCACATCTTCAGCCCCACCCTCAACCCTAAACCCCACCCCCAAATCCTTCACTGGAAATGGAACAAACCACATGCTTAAGGTTTTTTTACATTATTTAATTTTATTGGGTGAGAATTGGCCTCAAAACCAGGTTAAAAATCCCCCAACACGGCCCTGGGGGAGCAACGTCAGGATGGCAGCGGCACAGCGCTGCCCTTTTCCAAGATGGCCGTCAGGGGCAAACAGAGCCACAGGCCCCACCACCCACCTTGGGCCCCACCCCAGAATGGCCGCCCTAGGCAGGCCCCGCCCACCTCAGCCCCACCCTTTCGGGACTTGTCGTGCCTTGTCGGGCTCTGGCGGGCTCTGTCGGTCACTGCCCACTCGTGGGCGGGGCTCGCCCGCTGATTGGCGGGCTGCGGGCCAATGAGGGCGCTGGTTGGGGTTCCTGTGCCCCCCCAAATAACGACCGGGCCGCTCCCTGCGCCGTCTCCATGGTTTATTGGGGGGGGCGCGGCGGGGGGGGGGCCCCCCCCCGGGGGCTGTTGCCTGGCAACGCGCGCACACGAGGCCGGGAGGCGCCTTGTGATTGGCTGCCGCCTGGCAACGGTGGCGCAGAGGCGCCTGGGAGGCCGATTCCCATTGGCTGTCGCCCGGCAACGGCCACGCGGAAGCGGAAACCGGGGGTGAGGCCTAGCGGCGCCCGAGGCCCCAAACCGGGGGGTTTTGGTGCATTTTTCGCGGTTTGTGGCGTTCCGTGGCTCCGGTCTCGCGCGGGGGGGGGTCACGCAGGGGTCACGCGGGGGTCACGCGGGGGTCACACGGGCTCCACGTGCAGCGGCGGCCACTCCGGGGGCGGCTCCGGCAGCCGCAGCGCCGCGTGCGCCCCGCACAGCAGCAGCCACGCCCCTGGGGGGAGGGGCTTGAAACGCGGCCAAAGGGGGGGGGGGGGGGGGGACATGGGGGGGAGGGGGGGGAAGGGGCGGGGCTGGAAACGCAGCAGGGCCAAAGGGGGGCGGGGGGGAGGGGGTGGGTTGTGGGAGCTGGGGGAGGGGCACGTTGTCCGGGGTCCCCGAGGCTGGTGGGACTTTGGGGTAATTTTGGCGATTCTCAGGGGTTCGGGGGTCTCAGGGCTGGATTTGGGGTGAATGGGGTGGATCTTGGGGTGAATCGGGTCTATTTTGGGGTGAATGGGGTGGATTTTGGGGTGAATGGGGTGGATTTCGGGGTGAATGGGGTGGATTTTGGGGTGAATGGGGTGGATTTTGGGGTGAATCGGGTCTATTTTGGGGTGAATGGGGTGGATTTTGGGGTGAATCGGGTCTATTTTGGGGTGAATCGGGTCTATTTTGGGGTGAATGGGGTGGATTTTGGGGTGAATCGGGTCTATTTTGGGGTGAATGGGGTGGATTTTGGGGTGAATGGGGTGGATTTCGGGGTGCTTTCTCACCCAGCCCCCAGCAGACGGCGGCTCCAGCGCCGAAGAACCAGAAGAGCGGCAGAGAGAGCAGCGCGGCGGCGGCCGGGGGAGGGGGCGGCTCCAGCCCTGCGGGGACACCGGAACGGACCGGAATGCACCGGAATGGACCGGTACGGACCGGAATGGACTGGACCAGAACGGACCGGAATGGAACGGACCGGAATGGAATGGACCGGAATGGACCGGACCGGAATGGATCAGTACGGACCGGAATGGACTGGACCAGAACGGACCGGAATGGAACGGACCGGAATGGAATGGACCAGAATGGACTGGAATGGACCGGAATGGACCGGACCGGAATGGACCGGAATGGAATGGACCGGAATGGACCGGACCGGAATGGACCCGAATGGACCGGAATGGAATGTACCGGACCGGAATCGACCGGCATGGAATGGACCGGAATGGAGCGGTACGGACCGGAATGGACCAGCATGGACCGGCATGGACCGGAATGGACTGGAATGGAGCGGAATGGAGCGGAATGGACCGAAACGGACTGGAATGGAGCAGCAGCGCCCCCGCCCCGCGCTCACCCATCAGCAGCGCCCCCTTCTGGCGCATCCGCAGCCGGTACCAAACCCCCAGGAACACGCCCAGAGCCGCCACGAGCCCCGGGGACGAGACCCTGCGGGGAGGGGGGAGGGGAGACGGGGGGAGGTCCCACGTCCCACCCCACACCCGCCCCACACCCGCCCCACATCTCCCCCCACACCCGCCCCACACCCGCCCCACACCTGCCCCACATCTCCCCCCACACCTGCCCCACACCTGCCCCACATCTCCCCCCACACCTGCCCCACACCTGCCCCACATCCTGCCCCACACCTGCCCCACATCTCCCCCCACACCTGCCCCACACCTGCCCCACATCTCCCCCCACACCTGCCCCACACCTGCCCCACATCCTGCCCCACACCTGCCCCACATCTCCCCCCACATCCTGCCCCACATCTCCCCCCACATGCTGCCCCACATCCTGCCCCACACCTGCCCCACATCTCCCCCCACACCTGCCCCACATCTCCCCCCACACCTGCCCCACATCCTGCCCCACATGCTGCCCCACATCCTGCCCCACACCTGCCCCACATCTCCCCCCACACCTGCCCCACATCCTGCCCCACATCCCGCCCCACATCCCGCCCCACATCCTGCCCCACATCCTGCCCCACATCTCCCCCCACACCTGCCCCACATCCCGCCCCACATCCCGCCCCACATCCCGCCCCACATCCTGCCCCACATCTCCCCCCACACCTGCCCCACACCTGCCCCACACCTGCCCCACATCCTGCCCCACACCTGCCCCACATCCTGCCCCACATCCTGCCCCACATCTCCCCCCACACCTGCCCCACATCCCGCCCCACATCCCGCCCCACATCCCGCCCCACATCCTGCCCCACATCTCCCCCCACACCTGCCCCACACCTGCCCCACACCTGCCCCACATCCTGCCCCACACCTGCCCCACATCCTGCCCCACATCCTGCCCCACACCTGCCCCACACCTGCCCCACATCCTGCCCCACATTCACTGGCCATAGAGGCCGAGCCCCAGCCCCACATTGCCCCCCACACCCTGCCCCATAGCGCCCCACACTCACAGCGCGTAGAGGCCGATGCCCAGCCCCACACCCTGCCCCATAGCGCCCCACACTCACAGCGCGTAGAGACCGATGCCCAGCCCCCACCCTGCCCCATAGCGCCCCACACTCACAGCGCGTAGAGACCGATGCCCAGCCCCCACCCTGCCCCATAGCGCCCCACACTCACAGCGCGTAGAGGCCGATGCCCAGCCCCCACCCTGCCCCATAGCGCCCCACACTCACAGCGCGTAGAGGCCGATGCCCAGCCCCACGCACAGGTAGTTGCTCTGGAAATGGGCCCCGTTACGCCGCAGCCGCTGCCCCACATCCGCCAGCCCCCGGGGGGCGCGAAGCGCTGGGGGGTCCAGGAACGAGCCCCACGGCCGGACCCCAAGTGCTGCGTCTGCAGCCACTGCCGGGCCGGCCCGGGGGGCAGCAGCAGCGCGAGCCTGGGGGGTGTGGGGCAGACCCATAGGACGGGGCCCAGAGCACGGGATCCGACCCATAGCGTGGGACCCATAGCGTGGGATGCAACCCACGGCACGGACCCATAGCGCGGGACCCATAGAACGGGACCCATAGAACGGGACCCAGAGCAGGGGATCTGACCCATAGTGCGGGACCCATAGCGTGGGACCCACACCCTGCCCCACACGTGCCCCCCCCACCCCACACATCCCCCCTGCCCACATGTGCCCCCCCCGCCCCACACATCCCCCTGCCCCACGGTGACCCCCCCGCCCCACACATCCCCCCAGGCCCCACATGTGCCCCCCCGCCCCACACATCCCCCATGCCCCACATGTGCTCACCCCCGCCCCACACATCCCCCAGGCCCCACATGTGCCCCCCCCGCCCCACACATCCCCCATGCCCCACATGTGCCCCCCCCGCCCCACACATCCCCCGCCCCTCACCTGCCCCCCAGCCCCCACCAGGGGTCGCTGTCACTCGTGGGCTCCAGCGGCTGCTCCGGGGGGGCTCGGCCGCCATGGCTGGGGGGGGGGGGGGCACAGCGGGGGGGTCACGCGGGGCCTGGGGTCCCCCCGGTGTGGGGGGAAGGGACGGGGATGTTTTCGGGGTGTCCCCCTCCGCCCCCCCCCCCGTTGCCATGGCGACCGCGCCACCCGCCCCCCCCACCCTGCTGCCCGGGGCCGCGCCGCGCCGCGTGGCGGAAAAGGGGCGGGGCCTGGGCGGGGGCGAGGCCGACGCCGTGAGGGGCGGGGCGGGGCGCGCCGCGGGGAATCATGGAGATGTGAGGGAGGCTGAACCATTGGAATGGGGGGGCAAAGACCCCCGGGGACGCCCCAGGACATTCGGGGACCCCCAGAGACCCCCCTGGAAACCTCAGGGACCCCCAAGATCCCCATCCCCCCCCCCCACCAGGAACCCCCGAGACATTCGGGACTCCCCAGTGCCCCCCAAAAAACACCGGGGACCCCCCGACACCGCAGAGACCCCCCAGTCCCCCCCCCCCCCCTTCCCCCGCCCCCCCATTTAGCTCTAAATGGGCCGGTCCCCCCCCCCCGTCGCTAATCACCCGCCGCTTAATGAAGATTTATGGGCGGAGCGGGGGGAGGGGGACACGTGGGGGGGACCCAGGCGTCCGGCCCCCCCCCCCCTCCCCACCCGCCAGTGGCGCCGTCAGTAGGGACACGGGTGAACAGCCCCGAAAAACAACGGAGCCCCCCCCCCAAAATGAGCCGCCCCCCCCCCCGCCCCCCCTCCATCAATCACGAGCGCCGCCTTTTAATGACAAACAATTCGCTTCGCAAATGGGCCCGAACTAATTACTCAAGTGTTAATTAACGCGCGGCGGCGGCGCGCGCCACATCCATCAATCGTCGGGGGGGTGGGGCACCAAACGGCGGGGTCCCCAAAGCGGGGGGGGGTGTCGGGAACAGCCGCGTTCGCGTTTGCGGGCGGGTGGCAGGTTCGATTCCCCGCTGCGGCCGTTCCCGCCGCGGCCCCCCCCCCCCCCCACCTCCCCGCCCCCCCCCCAGCGCCCCCCCCCGCAGCCCCCCCGCCGCCGCCTCCCCCCGCCGCCCCCCATCCATCACCCGCTGACAGCTCCGGCGGCGGCGAATTAGCACCTAAATCGAATATTGATCAGCGCGGCGGCCGCTCCGCTCCAGTGACCCCGCCACAGCCCCACGCCCAACCCCACGGACCCCCCCGGACCGGGAACGGGACCCCCGGACCCTCAGACCTCCCGGGCCCCGCCCAGAACCGGAGCCGGGACCCCTCGGGACCCCCCAGAACCGGGACCCCCGGGACCCCCAGAACCGGAGCCGGGACCCCCCGGGACCCCCAGAACCGGGACCCACCCGGAACCCCCAGAACCGGAGCCGACCTCCGGACCCCACCACGGAACCACCGGGACCCCCCGCGGACCCCAACATCCCTGGGAGACCCGGGGGAGCCCCCCAGGACCCCCCAAAAAAGCCCCGGGACCCCCCAAAAGTCCCCGCCGCCCCCCCCGCCCCTGAACACGGTTTGGGGGTCCTGGGGACACGGGGGGGGGTCCCCAATCCCACCCGATCGGAGGGGCGCTCCCGGACGCCTGGGTCCGTCCCCCACCCGCCTCCCCGTTAATTAGCGGCGGGTAATTAGGGAGGGTAATTAAGGGAGGGAAGAGGGCGTGGCCGGACGCTCCCTCCCCGCGCGGACGGACGCGGTCCTGTCCGTGTGTCCCTGTCCCGGGATGTGGGGCTGGTCCTGGGGTTCGAGGCCCGTCCGGGGGTTCGAGACCCGTCGGGGCAATTGCGGCCGGTCCCGCGATTTAGGGACAATCCCGGGGGTTTGGGGTCGGTCCGAGGGTTCGAGACCCGTCCGGGGAAACTGGGGCCGGTCCCGGAGACTTGGGGCTGGTCCGGGAGTTCGAGACCCGTCCCGGGGGGGGTCGATGTGGGGGGGTCCGTCCCGGGGGATCGATCCGGGGGGCCCGTCCCGGGGGATCGATCCGGGGGTCCGTCCCGGGGGGTCGGTTGCGGGGGGGCCCGTCCCGGGGGATCGATCCGGGGGTCCGTCCCGGGTGTCGACGGGGGGGTCCGTCCCGGGGGATGGATCCGGGGGGTCCGTCCCGGGGGATCGATCCAGGGGTCCGTCCCGGGGGGTCGGTTGCGGGGGGTCCGTCCCGGGGGTCGACGGAGGGGTCCGTCCCGGGGGATCGATCCGGGGGTCCGTCCCGGGGGGTCGACGGGGGGTCCGTCCCGGGGGGTCGACGGGGGGGTCCGTCCCGGGGGATCGATCCGGGGGGTCCGTCCAGGGGGTCGGTTGCGGGGGGGCCCGTCCCGGGGGGGGCCGCGGGCGCCGCCGCAGCCCCGACAGGTTGAGCGATGGGCGGCATTAACCAGTTAATCCGCCTGATTGAATGTTTTGCTTCCTCCAAATTGAAACATTAAACAACGCGGGGCGGCGACAAATCACTCATGAAAGATTCATTTTCTCCCCAATAATGCGGCGCGCGAGCCGCGGAATCGGCAAACAGGCGGGAAAACTCCCGGGGCCCCCAAAAAACACCCCCGAAAATCATCCCCCCCCCCCCCCCCCAAAAAAAAGCCGCACGTACCGCGCCCCGCGGGTGCGGGATGAGGGGTGTGGGGCGCCCTGGGTGATGCGGGGTGAAGGATGCTCCGGGATGCGGGATGCGGGATGCAGGATACAGATGCGGGATGCAGGATACGGGATGCGGGATGCAGGATATGGCATGCGGGATGCGGGATACGGGACGGTGTGGGATGCAGGATATGGGATGCGGGATACGGGATGGTGTGGGATGCGGGATACGGGATACGGGATGATGCTCCGGTATGCTGTAGGGTATGGGATACGGGATGGTGCGGGATGCGGGATGCAAGATGCAGGATACGGGATGGTGCGGGATGCAGGATACGGATGATGCTCCAGTATGCTGTAGGGTATGGGATACGGGATGGTGCGGGATACGGGATGCAGGATATGGGATGGTGTGGGATGTGGGATACGGGATGGGGATGGTGCGGGATACAGGATGCAGGATGAAGGATGCAGGATACGGGATATGGGATGGTGCGGGATGCGGGATACGGGATGATGCAGGATGTGGGAAGCAGGATACGGGATGGTGCGGGATGCGGGATACGGGACGGTGCGGGATGCGGGATATGGGATGGTGTGGGATACGGATGCGGGATGCAGGA